>NC_133666.1:569416000-569624041 GCF_037893015.1 Macrotis lagotis | reverse complement strand
CTGGTTGCAGTGACCACATATGAATAAATACTACTGATGATAGCCCTGGATGTGAGGCAGTCAGGGACAAGTGACTTGCCAAGTCACATAGCTAATAAGTGTCAACTCTTTGAGACTGGTTGAATTCCTATGCTCCTGATTCCAAGACGAGTGCTCTATGCACTGTGCCACCTAGTCATACTCATTGAAATCTTAAAAATTAAACCCATGTATAATCAGAATTAACTTTTATCCAGATGCTGTTTCTTTGTTATATTTTTAATTGGTTCTATTTTTGCATCAGCTTTTCTGAAAACATAATTGCAAGCATTGCATTTTTTCTTCCCCAAAAGCATAATAAATTTTCCACATCCTAGGATTTTATTTTAACTCTGTGTATGTCTTTCTGTTTAAAATGTATCTCTTAGAACATAATGTTGTGTCAGTAAGGTGACACAGTGGATAGAGCACAGATCCTGGAATCAGCAGGACCTGAGCTAAAATTTGAGCTTAGATATTTAATAATTGCCTAGCTGTATGAACTTGGGCATTTAAGTCCATTGCCTTACAAAAAAATTGTATATACTAAAGATCATAATGTTGGCTTCTGGTTTCCAATTCATTATGCTATCTACTTCCTTTGTATTGGTGAGTTGCTCCTATTTTCATTCATAGTTATGATTATTAACTATGAATTGTCTTTCATCCTGTTTTCTTCATTTATCTTTCTTTGTCCCTTTAATCTTTTCCTCCTCAAAATTCCTCCTGTTTTGCTGCTGATCCTTGTCTATTTCCAACTTAACTCACTTTTATCATACCCTATTTATCTTATTCCCTTCCTGTCCTACTTCCTTCTTAGTAAAAAAAAGTTTTCAATACAAAAGTGAATGAGTGTTCTTCACGCTATAGCAAACATGACATTTTTTGTAAAATTTTTTCCTTATATACATAATTTTGTGGTAATTTCTTCCACTCTTACTTTATGTAGTCGCCTAATGCCTCTTCTTGTCCCATTCATTTTTTTTCAAATTTCATCCAAGAATAATCAACGTATCCCCATGTCTCTAACTATGTAGAATTACTGTCACAATAATAGAGTACTTAGGAGTTATGTGCATAATTTTCTCATATAATGATATAAACAGTTAAAATTATTAATTCACATGATTATCTGTCATGTTTTCTTTCTCTGTTTTTTTTTCTGTCTATCTCTGCCTGTCTCTCTGTCTCTGCCTCTCTCTCTCTCTCTCTTATTCTCTCCCCTTCTCTCTCTATGTCTCCCCCCACCTCCCTCAGGTCCTTTATTTATTTTGTTTTGTTTTGTTTCTCTTGAGGTTTCTGTGTAAGTTTTCTATCAAGTTCTGGTCATCAGAATGCTGAAAAAAGACTTTATTTTATTAAATATCCATTTTTCTATATGAAGAATTACATTGAGTTTTGTTGTATAGGTAATTCCATATAGGTAGTTCCATTTTATTTAAAGGGTTCTTAATTAGCTGAAGTATTTTCTTTTTCATCTGGGAGATCTGCAGTTTGACTATAATTTCAGAATTTTCAGAAGTTGGATGTTGTTCTTTTACCCCCAAATTCCAGTTTTTTTTAAAATATGGAGTGCAGTTTCTTTCTTTTATCATGACTTTCAGGTAGTTCAATAATTTAAAATTGTCACTGTATCTATTTTCAAGGTCATTTTTATAAGATTTCACATTTTTTTCATTTCATTGTTTTGACTTAATTTTATTATTTCTTATTACAATATGGAATCCTTATCTTTCACTTGACCAATTCTAATTTTAAAGCAATTATTTTCTTCTGGAAGATTTTGTGTCTCTTTTTTTATATAACCAATAATGTTTTTAAAAGATACTATTTTAATCATTGTTTTTGTAGCTCTTTTACAAAATTATTAATATTCTTTTAATATATTTCTTATATTAATTTCACTAAATTATTTAGCTTTCTTTCAACTTTGGTCTATTTAATAATACTGGAGCTATTTGTAGTTGTCCTCCACTCTTCCCCAAAAGTGTGTTTGGCATTTTTCATACTGAGGTGTTCATTTTCTTGTTACATGTCTTTTATAATATTAATATTGTCCACGAGTTTTTCTAGATAAAGATACTTGAGTGAGTTGTCATTTCTTTCCCTAATGTATAACCTTTTCTCAGAACTTTTCAGGATAATCTTTCGGTCTTGAGTAATACTACATGGGTGAACTAAGTTGTCTCTTCTGCCCAGACAAGGCAGACATCCAGGAGAAGGGTCACCTATCTTGTTCAGTTCATATTAATTTATTAGAAATGTATAGATATTTTCCTATAAATATGAAATCATGTGTCCATTTCCTAGCTACTACTAATTCAACATTTACTTTTAAAGCAAGCATGATATGTTGTCTGCACATATCCTTGAATTTAATTTAGATGAACTAGAGTTTCATAAGGTTGTAGTCCTGAGTCATCTAAGTCCAGTGGCAGGACAAAGCTCAGAATGATTAAACCAGAATATAGTAGACATGTGTCAGAATGGTTGTCACATTATGTCTGATTAGAGTATTTAAATAATTGATTAATACAGGCTAGTTCTGACAGAATAAATCAAATGGGCCTCACCAAGTCTCCTCTGCTACTAAGGCTGAAGTTACTTAAGGGATGAACATGACTGTGAAGCTGTATTCTGTCTTTGAAGTATAATAATTTGACCTGTAGCTTTAGAGTCTGGTTAATCTCAGGTGCTAGATAGTCCCTTGGACCCTGCCTACTGGGATTGTTAGGGATTCTCCTCTATTTTCCTCTAATAATTGTTCCTATAGCTGTACCTCTAGCTCCTATGAGAATGTTTGTGTCTCCCACAAATTCTTCAAATATATTAGTAATCAATGAGATTGTATATAACTTTCTCCCACTGAGTGTAATTGTGTCACTTCACAAGGTATAGTGAAGAAAACTCAGGTCAGCAGTGGATCATGACCCAAGTCAAAATGTTATATCACTCAAGGTACCTCTCCAGCTTGTGCTGAATGCCAGAAGGTGAAGTCTGTGATCTCTGGAAAGGTGTTCAATATAGGGCTGTCACAACTGCTAATCAAGGTCAAGGAAGAATAGAGTATTTTTGTCCATATTAAAAACTATGGGGATAAGTTATCATGAATCAGTTTTCCTTGGAATGTGAATCCAGTTCTAGTAATCTCTAGGATGATGAAGAGTATTCTTTTACACTAAGTAGAATGGGTTTTAAAATGACCAATACTGTAAGTTCATCAAATTTTTGCATTATCAGTAAAATAGATTCACAGATGCATACTGCTCCCTCCAGGGCAGAAAAGTATTATTATACAGAGAACAGAGAGCTAGTCATGAAAACAGGGATACCTGCATTCAAGTTCAACCTATGATACATAATGATTGAGTGACTTCAGATAAATCACTTAGCTATTTAATTCTCTGGTGGATTTTTCTAAAACTACACATTTCACAAGACATTACTAACAATCTAAAATTGAAGATGAAACTTTTCATTTGGAATCTCATATAAATGAAATCAAAATTCTACTCACTATCATTGTAATTGCTTATTGGTGTACATGTTATTTCTCTCAATAAAAGCTAAGCTACTTAAAGTCAGGCACCAATTTTTGTTTTGTTTTGTTTTATTTCTTTATGCCAGTCCTGAAAAAAAATGTCTGGAAACTTAAATACTCATTGAATCAACTAGCTGTTGTCAAAAGTAGGATGTAACACCACATATCCCCTACCTCAAGGTACGATATTCTTTCTGTTACATATTCATATGAATATGTAAAACAAATATTGACCTATTTGCATACAAAGAAAAGAATAACATTCCAATTATAATTGTTAGGACAATATTGCTCTTTGAGACCCTTTGGGGATCAAGAAATAGTTAGAATAATTTCATCATTATGTCCTAAAAATTCCAACTGAAATAAAACTGGAAACTGCTTCCTCTAGGTATTAAAATGTATTAATTTCTGATATGTTGAGAAATTAAGAAAACTGACTTATTCTTCAGTTAATTGAGCTATATAAATATCTCCCACACATTTTCATTCTAGTCCCAAAACTAAATGTTTTAGTATTTAATCTAAGATTTACAATGCTTTCTCAGATTGAAAAATTCTATCCCATTATAGTAATTAGAAAGATAATATGCAACATATTGCTTTATCACCATTGCCACATGATTACCAAATAACTAACATTTTAAAAAATTATATGAATAAGGCAAAAAACTGTGATTTTTTTTTATTCTTAAAGTTTGTTTTATTAAAGTTAATTTCCACCAGAGATATTGGAAAGCAAAATAAAAATAATGCTATTTACCTTACAGATCAGGGTCTTCATTTAAAGAACTAAGAAATTAATAAGTACTTAGGTATTAAACAAAACTTTATCTAGATTCTACTCAGAAATACCTAGTATTAAACATCACAAAAGGGGATTTGGAGGAAGAAAGCTTAGGTGCCCAGGTGTGAGAGAGTAATTCCTGGAACTGTAGAAACTGAAACTAAAGCTTCTTTCTTGCCACTGCTGCCCCTCTCTACTTCAATGCCTTAGAATCACTACTCATTGTAGTGATGTGAGTCTGGCTGCATACTTTCGATTGTATAATGATAAGCTCAACTTAGAAAGAATCTTTGAGGACATCTATTACAACTTTTCTTCTTTCAAAGTAAGGAACCTTAAAAGTAAGGTGCTGAAGTGAACAGAGCACCAACCCTGAAGTGAGGAGTACCTGAGTTTAAATCCAGTCTCAGATTCTTATTAATTGCCTAGCTATGTGACTTGGGCAAGTCACTTAACCCCACTGCCTGAAATAAATATTTTTTTAAAGTAAGGAACTGAGTTTCAGAGAAGTTAAAGACATGTAGGTAGTAGGTGAAGAAATACACATTTAAGCAATTACTTTGTCAAGCACTTTACAAATATTGCACTTGAAACTCATTTTAACACTGTGACGTAGATGACATATTTATCCCCATTTTACAGTTGGGGAGAATGTGAGATAAAGAGAGATTAAGTGATTTTCTTCATGTCACACAGTTAGTAAGTTTAAGTATAAAGTCAAACCTACCTGACTCCAGGGCAAGTATTCTACCCATTATGCTACTTAGCTGCCCCTATATAGTAGCAGAAAAGGAATTTAATTCAGGTCTTCTTAGTTCAAGCACAGGATTTTCCCATTGTATGAACCAATAGTAAGATAACATAGAATTTTGTTGAGCAGAAATTGAATTAGGACGGTCATATTATCACTTGTCCTGTTTGAGTGCTTGCTTCTTATTAAGTTTTTGTATGTTTTTCTCTCTTTCATTGCTTCAGAATCGATCTAAGGAATTCTGCCTTGTCTGTGATTTCCTAGAAAGTTGAAGCCCTGGATAGGTTCTCTGGGATTTGTTGTGAATCCAATATCAAGAAATGATACACAGGAATGTGGAAATATAATGATTTGTACTAGGAAAGTCTCTTCTATATTAGTCTATATTAGTTTTATATTAGTCTTTGTTAGTTCTTCCAGTCTTTGTGATTTTCTTAGTAAAAGAACATTATCTTTCCTGTAATATAGGAAAAATACAAACAATATCATTTGTAGAGTGTCTTTATTATGTTTAAATTATATTTAGTGATACCTTTGAGTATAGATATTGCACTAATACTGTTAAAAGTAATTTTCAAAATGACAGAGTGAAGGCAAAAAATTACAGCAACTCTAAATTTCTTTAAATAATGACTAAATAATGATTATAATAAATTTCTGGAATAGTAAGCTCAACAGAAAGACTAAATGAAACAGTTTTCTGTCCCCAAACGATTTGGAAGGTTTGCGGAAAAGATCTATTGTACCTGAGTTGGAAATGGTTGCAGCACAGCTCAGGTCACACAGGAATGAACTTTCTCCAGACATCCAGGAAAAGATTGGGGTGTGCCTGGCTTCCTGGAAGCAGGGGTAGTTTTCAGAATTCCTTCTCCAATGACAACTTGGAGGTAAGCAGGAAAACTCTGCTGTACTTGAGTGAATAAGGAGCCTAGTCTGGTGTGGATTTCAGCACAGCCCTGGCCCTGGGAATCAGAAATAGGTCTTGGGTAACAACTGGCACCTGCTTCCTGAATGCTCAACCCATGGATGGTGGGGACTTGGGGGGAGACCTCAGAGTTCTCTTTCTCATCTCCGAGGCAGAACTCTGTTGATTTGTCCATATAAGATCCCAGTTTCGGAAAGGGAAACTTTAATGTCATACTGGAGCAGGCACTCTTCAGAGAGATTAGTCAAAAAATTTGTCACTCTATTTTTTTTTATTTTTCTGTTTTTGAATTTGTGAGAAAATACAGTGAAATTTCTTGTTCACCATTTTTGGAATATTTGCTTTGGGGGAGTGGAGCTACTGCTTTATTTTCTTTTGATTGTCTGTGGTCTTGCATCTAGGATCATATTTTGGCATATAGTCTGGATCTATATGACCTTGGTAAAATTTCTTTTCTTTTGTAGCATAGGAACATTTAGAAATGTCAAAAATCTTTCCAAGTAGGCTAGATTTCTTTAGGTTTTTTCAACATTATTTTCTTCTTTGCTAAAAATTGTGTATTTTGGGGGAAAGTGTAAGTTAATGTTTTTAATTATTGTTTTGCCTTTTTATTTGTCATAGAAAAAGGTTCTTATATTGTCAATTAGAAATGCATCTTTAGAAAATTAATCAAATTTTATCAGAATCTTAAAGTTTTGTGAATGTAAGTATGAATTAGTTGAAAAGATTTTCAAGTATTCTAAGATGTAGAATCAACCATCAAAACATGCATCCTCACTTCCATATGAATTGAAGTAAATCCTTAATTGACATGCCTAAGAAAGGAAATATATAGCAACTGCCAAATATCTTAAGCTTAATACATGATCTTTGTCACTATAGAGGTCTGTTGACATATACAGAAAGTGAAGAACCAAGCATTTAATACACAGCAAGAGCATGAAGAATATATAAATATATCCTGAAGAATAGTTTTGGACTGGGTTCACTCAAATATATTTTAAACTAGTTTTCACAAAGGCATTATTGGAGTAGTTTTTTTTTTTGATAATTACATTCTTTATCACCTTTGATAAAATTTGTTCTGGATTTCTCTTTTCTCTATATGGAAGTTAAGAAAATAAAAAGGAAGTAAAGAAGGGAAGTGAGAGAGAGAACAATGGAAAGTGAGGGAGGAAGACAGAAAGAAGGAAAGAAGGGAGGAAGGAAGGAGAAGGGAGGTAGGGGAAGGGAAGTACCTTTAACTACCTTGACATTCAAAGTATTTCCACAAAGCTCCCTTTTTTTGGTGAAAAGTTTTAGAATTAGCATAATAATGACAGTCATTTTTTACTATTTAGAAATCATTTTCTTTTTAATAAAAGTCAACTTTTGTTCTCTTCTGTCAAATGTTTCACTATTTCTTCACTTTTATTACACAAATTTAATAGTCTCTTTCTCAGAGATTAACCTTAAATTGAGTTTATCAGAAATCCGCAATTTTTCTTTTCCTTTTTTTGAATCAGACAATTATTTTGAGAACAGTAATACCTGTCCTAATTCCCTTCAATAGTTTATTATGAAATTTGTTTTGAACAATTTTGGAGTTTCTCTTTTCGCATAATTACTTTGAGGTTTGTAGAATTCTCTAATAAGGCAATGTTTATTTTTCTATTTTATACATACATCCTTCATTTTGATATTTAAGTAATTTTTCTTTCATTTTCACTCGGTTAGTTGATCTAAATTGAAACAATTTTTTGTCTTTAAATTTTGATATTTTACTATATTCCTACTTGGAAAATTCTTCTCTTGAATTTTTTGTCAGTTGCCTTTATTAATTTTCTTCAGCATGGGTGGGGCGGAGCCAAGATGGTGACAAGAAGGGATTCAGTCTTAGGAGCTCTCTGATAAAACTCACCAGCTAAGGACTCTAAACTTTCGAGAGACAGAACCCACAAAGGGACCCATTGAGGCAGTTCTCCCACTCAAGGTAACCTGGAAAAGAGCAGAAAGGCTCTGCTCCCCGGGGTTGGAGGGGCGGCCCACCAGATGGGTGGCCTGCCAGAGCCAAAGAACTTCAGCCTCAGGGAGGCAGCCCCAGGGCACTGGGAGCCGAGGCTCACAGCAGGCGGAGAGTCTCCTGAGCTGCACCCCGAGGAGCACTGGACACAAAGTGGGGGAACAGCAGGGGAACTCTGCCAGAGGGAGCACATGGAGCCCAGCCTTCGGGGCACACAGGGAGCAGCTTGGTCTTTCTTCAGCCCAGAACCAGAAACAGAAGCAGGTGGAGCAGGTAAGCAGGAGCCCCCAGGGCATGAGCCCATTGAGCTGAGGGAGCTGAGTGAAGAGAAACTGCAAGCTCGGTCCTCTGCCCCTGGAACAGGACTCTGGGGCTCTGACCACATTCAGATCCTGATCCCAGTCTAGGCCCCCCATAGAACAGCAACCCCCCCCCCCCACCTCAGCCCTGTGGCAGAGGGAGGTGCTTATGGTCATTCACAGACCAGGAGGGAGGACAGAGCCTCGCACACTGATACGCTTGTGGGAGTGTCCCAAAAGCTCAGGAAGCACCCCAAAACCAGGCCCAGGCTGGGAAAATGAGCAAGCAGAGAAACAAAAAGAAGACTATTGAGAAATATTTTGCAAATGAGCCCAAGAAGGATCAAAATACTTGGTGTGAAGATGAGGAAGCACAAGCTCCTGAATCTAAAGACTCCAAGAGAAACAGAAATTGGGCTCAGGCTATGACAGAGCTCAAAAAAGACTTGAAAATCAAATGAGGGAGTTGGAAGAAAAACTGGGAAAAGAAAGGAGAAAGATGAAGGAAAAACATGAAAATGAAGTCAGCAGCTTAGTCAAGGAAATGCAAAAAAATGCTAAAGAAAATAGCATGCTAAAAACCAGCTTAGGCCAAATGGATAAAACAATTCAAAAAGTTATTGAGGAGAAGAAAGCTTTAAAAAGCAAAATTGGCCAGATGGAAAATGAGATAAGAAAACTCTCTGAGAACAACAAATCCTTCAGACAAAGAAGAGAATTAAGGGAGATTGATGAATTTACCAGAAATCAGGAATCAGTACTCCAAAACAAAAAAAAAATGAAAAATTAGAAGAATATTTGAAATATCTCGTTGAAAAAACAACTGATATGGAAAACAGACATAAGAAAGATAATTTAAAAATTATTAGAATACCTGAAAGTCATGATCAGGAAAAGAGCCTTGACATCATTTTCAAAGAATTACTACGGGAAAATTGCCCTGATATTCTAGAAGCAGAGGGCAAAATAGAAATGGAGAGAATCCACCGATCCCCCCCGAGAAAGAGATCCCAAAAAACCAACCCCTAGAAATATTATAGCCAAGTTCCAGAACTCCCAAGTGAAAGAAAAAATATTACAAGCAGCCAGAAGGACACAGTTCAAATATAATGGAGCTGCAGTCAGGATCACACAGGACTTAGCAGCAACTACATTGGAAGCTCGTAGGGCTTGGAATACAATATACTAGAAGGCAAAAGAGCTTAGAATGCAGGCAAGAATGAACTACCCAGAAAGGCTGAATGTCCTCTTCCAGGGGAAACAGATGGACTTTCAATGAACCAGGGGAATTTCAAAAGTTCCTTTTGGAATGGCCAGAGCTGAACAGAAGGTTTGATCTTCAGACACAGGACTCAGGTGAAGCATGGAGATTGGAGGAGAGGGGGGAAATATGAGGGACTCTTAATGAGGATGAACTGCATGCATTCCTGCATAGAAAAATGACACTGATAATACTCATATGAACCTTCTCAGTTAATAGAGCAGGTAGAGAGAGCTTTTATAGTTGAAGCACAGGAGAAAGCTGAATTTAAAGATAAAATATGGTGTAAAATTGGAGTCAATAGAAAAAAAAAGGAAATGGAATGGGAGAAAGAAAAAGGAGAGGGGGCATAGTCCAAGATATTTCACATAAGACTTTTTTTATTACAATGAGCTATTGCAATGATATGGAAGGGGGGAGGCAAGGGGGAATGAGGGAACCTTTTCTCTCATCAGAGGTGGTTAGGAGAGGAAACAGCATATATACTCAATGGGGCATAGACATCTGGAGTAAGAAGGAGCGGGGAGCAGAGGGAAGGGGTGGGGATGTGAATAAAGGAGGAGAGGATGGACCGTGGGGGGAGAGTGGTCAGATATAACACATTTTCTTTCTTACTTCTTGCAAGGGGCTGGGAATGGAAGGCCTGCCCAGGACCACAGGGCCAGGTGGATTCTGGGCCTAAGGGGTGGTATGGGGGCTCAGGGCTTCTTGGCCCCAGGACCAGGGATCTGTCTGCTGAGCCAGTCAATGACCCTACAGCAGAGTCAGAGTGAAAGGAGAGAGAAAATAGAGTACAAGGTAGTGGAGAAATAAGAAAGGAGGGAGTTGCGATCAGCAATGGCAATAGTGGAAAAATATGGAAGTAACTTTTGTGATGGACTTATCATAAAGAATGAGATCCATGCATGACAGAGTTGTTGGTGTTGGAACAAAGACTCAAGCACATTTTTTCTTATTATTATTTGGGGGGGAGGGTGCAGGGCAAGTGGGGCTGGATGGCCGGCCTGTGGCCACATAGCAGGGTGATCTTTGGGTGTCTGGGGCTGGATTTGGACCCGCCTGCTCCTGGCTCAAGGGCCAATGCTCTGTGTGCCATCCAGCCACCCCTTCTATTTAGTATTTTATTTTATTTGGGGCCTTTTTTTTTCTTTTTTTTTTGGTTTTTGCAGGGCAGTGGGGATCGGATGGCTTGCATGTCACACGGCTGGGTGATTGTTGGGTTTACAAGGCTGGAAGTGGGCTCTGGCGCTCGTGGCTCCAGGGTTGGCTGGTGCTTCGTCCATTGCGCCACGTGGCCATACCTACAATTATTATTATTTTTTTTAATTTTAATTTTTTCTCTCCCCTTTACTTTTTTCGCCCAAGCAAGTCTATCTATATTCATGGGGGAGGAGGGGTCTTTTGTTTACTTGTAAACAATAATATTTTATTAATGTAAAAAAATTGTACAAAATGAGAATAAAAAATAAATTTAAAAAAATTTTCTTCAGCATCTTGCTCTTCTAAATTCTACCAAGTAAAAGATCCTTGAATCTTGGTTATGGGGGGGAGATAAAATTTCATTAATTGGCACAAATAGTTTTACAGATTAACATTTTAGTGCTAGAGTAAAGGGGGAAAATTACATCCAGTTAAAATTTAATTACCTTTTTCATCAGTCATAATTATTTATCTCATAATAGCATACAGCTCTCAAAGCCATAAAACCTATTTTCTGTTGATCCAAAGAGATCAGTTAGACTACATAGAAATCAGCAGGAATATTAGATGTAAGATGTTGAGGAGACAAGTGTGAGGACATTAGAAGGAAAGAAAGGAAATAAGTATTCAGCAATTTTGAAGATGTGAACTTTTTTTGGCTATATATGTCCCCTATTGTGTGTCTATTGAACTTCTGAATCCAGTGCTCCCTTTAAAAGTAATGCAATTTGGAGATTATGCTTCTGGGCTTATGATTTGTTAAAAAAAAAATCCTATTCAATTCTGAATTAAATCTATCTCTTGAATTATGTTAAAAAGCTATTCAAGGTAAATTTACAGATGGAAATTTATGAGCATGACTTTTATGAATGGAGACCAAAAAATAATCATAAAAATATAGTCAACCCATTTGCAATCCAGTCTGTGAAGAAGTTTTGGGAGATGGTGTCTATTAGACTGCTAAAATATATTATAGTCTTTTAATTTTTACCAAGCAATGGAGAATGAAAGCTGTTGAATGGGTTATGATTGAAGAATTTCATGAAACTGTATTTTAAAGAGTCTCTTTTTGTACAGAAGATCTTTGATCTTAAAGTGCTATTCAAATAGAGAGGGGTGTGTATAGGAAGTTGTTGTGAAGTGATGGGAACAGATGGAAACTCCTCAAGATTCATCCCTATTGCATGATTCTATTATGTAGATTCTCCTAATTAGTCCTGAAAACACTTGTTTTTGGAATGCTTAGAAATAAAATGATTATAAATTGGTGTTGCCTTATTCTTATCTGGCTTCAGAAGTGATTCTAGCCCTCATTTAAAATTAATATTTGAATCAATAAATTCACAGGACACTCCCCTAAACTATTCTACTAGAAACATTTCCACTTTAAAATATATTGTTTCTTTGAGTTATAATCAAACAATAAATCATGTTTTAACTGTTGATCTGTGATTCCCAGAAGCTCTTCTATTAGGGTCATTTGAAATTTCACTATGGTAATGAAAACATCACTGGAATTAGAGACCAAAGACCTGGATTTGATGCATGGCTTTAATACTTATAACCAAAAGTTTTTGTATAAATTACTCAAACTTCATTTCCTGCTATTTAAAGTTTAATAAATTCCCAATGCCTTCCCAATAAGATTTTTCAGGACTGAGTCAGAAAATTTAAGAAAGACATTTTGTTATCATCGGATGCTATATATGTACTATGCATAAGTGTTTTAGTCATCATAATTTAGAAGTTTGGTTATAAGACATTACATTTTGTTTCATAAAATATCCAGATTATGAGGGTAACTCAGGTCCTGAGAGATGAAAAATATGTTATATCTATGTCAATTCACTCAAGGAAAAACACAGTGTTGCCTATCAGTATATTCTCTAAGTCTTTTAAGATTTAAATACAAGAATATCAATACTTTCACAAAACAAAACCTTGTGAAATAAGTAGTGTAAGCATTTGAAAAATTTGATAAATAGGATTACAGAATAATATATTGATACCAGTAAAGAAATGAGGTGTTAGATAGATATGTACTGCACCTCATTTTACAGATGAGGAAAATTCGCGTAAGAAAGTTGACATGATTTACCCAGAGAGAAAAAGTATTGATATAGATTAAAGAGTAATTTAAGCCAGTCTATTGACTTCACATACAGTAAAATCTTGTTTAAAAATTCATTTTAAAAGGCTAGAGAAAGGTTTCACAATAGCAAGAAGTGGTAGAGTTTACTATGTCCAACATTGATCCAAGTACTTTTAGAAAATGAACAAGACTGAATCTTAAAGGAGAAATTCAAAGAAAAGTATTTACATATAATTTTCCAGGACAAGTTCTCAGAGAGAGACAGAAAGAGACAGAGACAGAGACAGAGACAGAGACAGAGACAGAGACAGAGACAGAGATAGAGACAGAGACAAAGACAGAGAAACACACACACACACAGATCGAGACAGAGACAGATAGAAATAGAAAGACAGACAGAAACAGATGGATAGTCAGAGAGAGACAGAGAGACAGAGAGACAGAGAGACAGAGAGAGACAGAGCCAGAAACAGAGCCAGAGAGAAAGATAGACCTGCAGACACTGGGTCCTGGGCTTTCTATAGAGTACCTTGCATATAAAGTTTACTAACACCAAAGGAATATTGGAAATTCAGGAAGGAAGAGATCCTACACACACATTGGGACACTATAAATTACAGGTAGGGTCTGTACCATGGCAGGTGTCAAATAAAAATTAAACTAGTCAGTTTCAAGTAACAGATCCATGGCAAACTGAGATGGATAGCTGTGCTTGGTTTTCCCTCACCAAAAGTATTAGTCCATAGCCAGAATACTCAGATATGAGCAAGATGAGAAGCAAACAAGAACAGAAACACAGTACACAGCATCTATAACAAAAATGAACATGTACTAGGGTATAATAATTAAACCTTATAATCAAATAACTTTATAATCAAATGCAGAAAGGCAGAAATATTAAATGCATACTTCGCAGACCATGGTGCAATAAAAATTTCATGTAATGAAGTGTCATGGGAATATAAACCAAAAACTAATTGGAAATATCATAACATAATTTTAAATAATGAGTGGAACAAATAGCAAATCATAGAAATAATCAATAATTACATCCAAGAAAATGATAATAATGAGACAACATACAATAACTTATGGGATGCAGTCAGGATAGTTATGAGGGAAAATTTAGATCTGGATATGCTTATATGATAAAATTAAAAAAAAGAGATCAATGAATTGGGTAAGCAATTTAAAAAACTCGAAAAAAGACAAAGTAAAGATCCCCAATTGATTACCAAATTAGAATTTCTGAAAATCAAGGGAGATTGATAATTGAATTGAATAATAAAATTTAAATAAATAAAATTGAAAGCAAGAAAACGATTTATCTAATAAATAAAAGAAAGACTTAGTTTTATGAAAAAGCCAATAAAATAGATGAACCTTTGGTTAATTTGATTTTTAAAAAAAGAAAAAAAGATAATTAAATTACCAGTATCAACAATGAAAAGACTGAACTGACCACCAATGAGCAGGAAATTAAAGAGCTATATCTGGGCTACTTGCCCAACTATATGCCAATAACATTGATAACCTGAATAAAATAGATGAATATTTGCAAAAATAGAAACTTCCCTGGTTAACAGAAGAAGAAAAACATAATAAATAACCCCATTTCAGAAAAAGAAATTGAAGAAACTATCAGTAAACTCCCTAAGAAAAATTCTTCAGGTCCAGATGGATTTACAAGTTAATTCCACCAAACATTTAAGGAAAATTGATTTCTATTCTACATAAACTATTTTTAAAAATAAGAGAAGAAAGAGTTATGCCAAATTCCTTTTATGACACCAACTTGGTGCTAGTATCTAAACCAGAAAGAACAAAAGCAGAAAAGGAAAATTATAGACCAATCTCCCTAATGAATATTGATGGGAAAATCTCAAGTAAAATTTTAACAATGAGATTACAGCTAGTCATTGGGATAATACATTATGATCAGTTCGGATTTATGCCAGGTATACAGGGATAGTTCAATATTAGGAAAACATTTAAAATAATTGAATTATCAATAACAATACCAACAGAAATCATGTGATTATCTCGATAGATGCTGAAAAAGCCTTTGATAAAGTACAACATCCATTTTCTATTAAAAACATGAGAATGTTTAGGGATAATTGTTTTCTTTAAAATAATGAATAGTATCTATATAAAACCATTGACAAATATTATATATAAGGGGGTTTAACTTGCAGCATTTTCAGTAGACTCAGGGGTGAAACAAGGATATTCATTATCACCATTAGTTTTCAATGTATTTTATAAATGCTAACTTTAACAATAAGAGAAGAAAATAAATCAAAGGAATCAGAATTGGCAATGAGGAAGCAAAACTTTCACTCTTCGCAGGTGATAAGATGGTATACTTAGGAAACCCAAGAAAATCATCTAAAAAACTCCTAGGAACAATTAAAAAATTCAGCAAAGCAACAGGATATAAAACAAAACCACATAAATCATCAGCATTTCTATATATGAACAAAAAAGCCCAAGGCAAAGAGACAGAAAGAGAATTTCCATTTAAAGTAACTGTAGACAATATCAAATTCTTCCTGAGACAAACTCAGAAACTATATGAATATAATTATAAAGCACTTCTCATCCAAATAAAATCAGATCTAAATAATTAGAATGACAATTGCTCTTGATTAGATTGAGCAAATATAGGAAAAATGGCAATTCTACTTAAATTAAATTACTTATTCAGTACCATAGCAATCAAACTATCAAATAATTATTTTCCAGAGCTAGACAAAAATTTTAACAAAATTAATCTGGAGCAACAAATGGTCAATGATAGCAAGGAAACCGATGAGAAAAAAATATACTGGAAGGTGGTTTAACACTACCAGATTTAAAACTATATTATAAAGTAGTAGTCATCAAAACTTCCTGGGTACTGGTGAAGAAATGCAGTGATGGATCATTGATCCTACATGTTCCAAAATATTCATAATAACTCTTTTTTGTAGTTGCAAAGAATTGGAAATTTAGGGTGTGTCCAACAATTGGAGAATGGTTAAACAAGTTATGGTACATGATTATTATGGAATGCTGTTGTCTAAAAGAAGTGATAAATTGTAATACTCTAGAGAAACAAGGAATGAATTACAGGATCTGATGCTGAGTGAAAGAAGAAGAACCAAAGGAACATTGTACACATTACAGCAACCTTGTGAGATGATGAATGCAGCTGTGCTCAGCAGTTTAGAGAGCTTGGATAACCCTAAGAGTCTGGCTATGGATGAAGCTATCCTTATCCAGAAGAAGAAAAGCAAATTAAAATAAAACAAAAATCCTTCAGAATCTGATGAACTCTATATTTACTTTTTAAAATATATCTCTCATATATATTTCTTTCCCTTAATCCTAATTCCTGATATTGAAAATCACTAATATATAAGTATGTTTAACACAAATGTGTATATACATTAGGGGAGGGGGAAGGAAAGGGAGGGAGGAAAGAAATTTTGAAACTTAAAATATACATAAGCATATGAATGAATGTTGAAAAACTTTCATAACATACTTGGAAAAATAAAATATCAAAAAAAAAAAAAAAAGAAAAGAGAAACAAAACAGTACAACATGACAGACCCCAAAAATAAAGCAGTTGATCATTTAAATGTTGATCTCCTTTTAAGTCTTAAGCCTGAAAATGTATATCAGGGCAGGAATTCCATAAGGAAGGGAGTCCACAGTTATATAGTTTTGTACCAACAGAGTTTCTCAGCTAGAAGACTGGGCCTGAGTCCAATAGCTTTCTACTGCTGGCTAGACTCAAATAATGATAAAGAATTTTTATAGTTCACTCAAAGGGATAACAATCCAAGTTGTTCTTCATCAGAAGACTTTAGTAGTGCTTAAAAACTAAAAATTTGGAATCAGAAACATCCGTGAAATCATGGAAAAGACTAACATTCACTGCTGGCCGAGATGGCAGAATTCATGTTTTAAACTCTCCTGGGTTTCCCTTAGAAGGTAATTTATATCCCTCAGACATAGATCAAGCCTCTTAACAGCATTTGAATCGACAGAAACCACAGAGGAACAGGGAGATCATCTCCCAGCAAAGTCTGCCAGGAGGGGAGCATGTCCAGGTCCAGGACAGAGAACAAAATCCACGCATATGGGTGGCAATGAGGCCAGAAGACTACCTGAGAACCGTGACTGTGGAAGTCTTTTCTCTGTGCTTCTTGGGTGGACGGGGACAGGTTCACTTTGGCTGCCCAGACACACATTCTGTCAACTTGGTTGGTCTCAAAATGTGTACAGTGAGCCCTCCCCCACACACACACTCCCCCATGCTTCCAGCTATGAAGCCCATCCCCCATTGTTCCTGAGGGAGGGCCTGACTTTCTCCAGTACAAGAACAGATATGGGTATCAGATATTCCCCAGTGCTGATTAAGCAGAGGGAGCCCCTAGAAATCTCAACATCAATGATCTATGAATCAACCCTTCCCCAAAAACAAGATCCTTGTAAAATCTACCATCCCAAAATGAGGAAAGGCTAACAGAAAGCAGAGTCTCTGCAATATTAACTTGGAGACAAGGATACTAGTGTAGAAAGAGATGATAGAATGGATGAAGCTTTAGACAGGAATATGAATAGGTCTTCAGTCCAGAAAGATTTCTTAGAAGCAACCAGAAAGGAGTTTAAAAATAAAATGGAAAAAGAAACACAAAAGAAAAGCAACACAATGCAAGAGATAAGTAACATCTTATGGGCAAATGTTAAAGCATAACACCTGGCAAATTGGAAAAGAGGATGCAAAAAGAAAATGAAGATAATTCTTATCTTAAAAAAACATTGGAATATGTGGAAATATAAGGCTCATAAGGCACCAAGTATCTTAAATAAAATTACAAAAATGAAAATTTAGAAGAATAATACCTCACTGGTTAAACAACTGACCTGTAAAACAGATCTGAGAGCAACAATTTAAGAGGCATAGGATTACCAGAAAATCTAAAACAAAACACCAACCAAACCATAACAAAACAAAAAGGCTTAGACTTCAAACTTCAGAATATATTAAGGAGAATTACCCTTATATACTGGGAAGAGCAGGCAAAATAGACATTGAATGAACTCTTGAAAGGGATCCCAAAAATGAAAGCACCAAATAATACTGAGGCAAATTTCCAGAATTGTCAGATCAGGGAGAAAATTTTACAAGCTTCCACAAAAAGTAATTCAAATACTAAGGAGTCACAGTCAGAATTAAATAGCACAAGGCTGCATTAACATTAAGAGATCAAAGGACTTTGATAATGATGTTCCAGAGAGCAAGGGAATTGGGATTTCAACCAAGAATCCACTATTCAACAAAACTGAGCCTTCTCTTTCAGGGGAAAAGATGGACATTTAATAAAAAAGATGACTATCAATCTTTCATGAAGAAAAGACCAGAGCTAAATGGAAAATTTGATCTGTAAACAGGAGAAGCATGAGCTATATGAAAAGGTAACAAATGGGAAAAGGAAAAAAAAAACTTATCCACTAAGATTAAATTGGTTGCTTCCCCACCCAGGAGGAAGATTTTCTTAATTCTTGAGAACTGTAACTTCATGGGGGGGGGGAATATTTTTATTGAAGGATAGACAATCAAATTATGTCCATGATCTTCATGGAATGATTTACAAAAAATATCTTATTTAAAAGGGAGGACAGTAAAGACACAGGAGGAAGAGGGAGATTGAATGGAGTGAATTTCATTGCAGTGGAGGGGACAAAGTGAGGAGGTGGGAACAACTTGAACCTTACCCTCATCAAATTTGGTTCAAAAAGAGATAGACATACACATGCACTGTTTGGTTTAGAAATTTATCTTACCTTTCAAATATTGTGAAGGGAAAGTTGAGGGGGGGTAAGACAGATCTGATAGGAAGGATAGAAGAAAAGGGAAAAAGGAAAGAAAATGGAGGGTATGGTTAGAAGGGGGTTGACATATTGAAGGAGCTTGTATTCAGAAGCAAAATACTGAAAAAAAGAGGGATAAGATGTAAGAAGGGAATAAATAGAACTGGACAGGAGATAGCATGAGGGGCAATAAATGCTAATTATAACATTAATGTGAATGGGATGAATTATCCCATAAAACAGAAGTGGTTAGCAGAGTTGATTAAAAGCTACAATCACACAATATGCTTCTTAAAAGAAAAACCTTTGAAGCAGGGAGAAAAAAACAGAGTAAAGGAAAAAGCCTGGAGTAGGAAATATTACATTTTAGCTGAAGTGAAAAAAAAATCAGGGGTAGCAATCCTTATCTTAAACAAAGCAGTTGCAAAATAGACTCAATAAAAGAGATAAGCAAGGAAACCATATACTCCTAAAAGGTACAATAAACAATGAAACAATGTCAATGCCAAAGGTTTGTACCAAGCAGATCTATAAAACTAAAAAAATAAAACCAGGATTTGTTGTAATTAAAAATCTAAAAAAAGATTTCTAATACTTTGGATAATTTGTTAAAAACAGGAAGAAGAAAATAAAAATACTAGTATCAAAAATGGAAAAGGTAAATTCACCACCAGTGAGTAGGAAATTAAAGTAATAATTCATAATGATTTGCAAAACTGCATGCAAATAAATTTGATAATCTAATTGAAATGGATGAATATATTTTTTCCAAAGAGTTTATATAGAGCTGGAACCAATTGTCCCTTAAATATTTTATAGAATTCACTTGTGAATCCATCTGGCCCTGGAGATTTTTTCTTAGGGAGTTCAATAATGGCTCGTTGAATTCCATTTTCTGAGATAGGGTTATTTAGGTATTTAATTTCCTCTTCATTTAATCTGGGCAATGAATATTTATGTAAATACTCATCCATTTAACTTAGGTTGACATAGAGTTGGGCAAAATAATTCCCAAATTGGGACTTTAATTTGTTCCTCATTGGCAGTGAGTTCAACTTTTTCATTTGTGATAATAAGAATTTGGTTTCCTTCTTTCTTTTTTTAATCATATTCACCAAATAGTTATACATTTTATTGATTTTTTTTCATGAAACTAGCTCTAGGTTTTATCTATTAGGTCAAGAGTTTTCTTGCTTTTGATTTTATTAATTTATCTATTAATATTTGGAATTTAAAATTTTGTATTTAATTGGGGGTTTTAATTTGTTCTTTCTCTAAATTTGGTAGTTCCATATTTAGTTAATTGATTTTTCTTTCTTTAATTTATTCATGTAAACATTTAATGATATAATATATCAAGGGCAGCTAGGTGGCGCAATGAATAGAGCACTGGGCGTAGAGTCAGGAGTACCTGAGTTCAAATCTGGCCTCAGACACTTAATAATTACTTATCTGTGTGGCCTTGGACAAGCCACTTAACCCCATTGCCTTGCAAAAAAAAACTAAAACAAACAAACAAAAAGATATAATATATCCCCTGACAGCCACCTTGAGTTTATCCCATGGGTTTTGGTATGTTGTATCATTATTTTCATTATCTAGAATGAAATAATTAATACTTTCTATAATTTGTTGGTTGATTCACTCATTCTTTAAAATTACGTTATTTAGTTTCCAAATAGTTCTGGGTCTATATCTTCCTGGCCCGGTATTGCCTATAACTTTTATTTGTTTTATGATCCGAGAAAGATGTGTTCTCCATTTCTGCCTTTCTGCAATTGATCATTAGGTTTTTATGTCCTAGTACATCGTCAATTTTATACTGCAGAAAAAAAAAATGTATTCCTTTCGAATTTTATACTGCATACAGGAAGACATCGACAGCAAAAAATGTATTCCTTTCGATCCGCATTCAATTTCCTCCATAGGTCTATCATATCTAGGTTTTCTTTCAATCTATTTACCTCCTTAACATACTTCTTGTTTATTTTATGATTTGATTTATCAAAATCTGAGAGTCCAGCTCTCCACTAGTAGAGTTTTGCTGTCTATGTGTTCCTATACCTCATTCAACTTCTCCTCTAAGAATTTGGATGCTGGTCCATTGGGTGCATACATATTTAGTATTGAATTTGCTGTCTATAGTATCTTTTAAGAGGATAGAGTTTCCTTCCTTATCTCTTTTAAGTATATATATTTTTGCTGCTGCTTTGTCTGAGATAAGAATTGCTATCCCTGATTTTTTCACTTCAGCTGAAGCACAATATATTTTGCTCCAAACTTTTACGTTTACTCTATATGTATCTCTCTGCTTCAAATGTTTTTTCTTGTAAGCAGCATATTGTAGGATTCTGATTTTTAATCCACTCTGCTATCAGCTTACCTTTTAAGGGAGAGGTGACAGTTAACTTATAAAACATCTAAACTTTCAAGTATTAAAAGGGGAAAAGGGGAGGGGGGATGGAGAAAGGGAAGGGGAATGGGGGAAATAACAAAAGAAAGGAAAAGGGAAAAAGGGAAAGGGGAAAGAAAGGGGAGGGAGTGAAATAGGAGGGCAAACACACTGAAAGGAGTGGTATTCAGAAACAAAATACTGGGGAATATGGATGAAAGGGGGGAAAAGGGGGGAAAATACAAACAGATGGAAGATAGCACAGAGGGCAATAAAGAATTAGTAATCATAACCTTGAATGTGAATGGGATGAACTCTCCCTTAAAATGTAAACAAATAGCAGAGTGGATTAAAAACCAGAATCCTACAATATGCTGCTTACAAGAAACTCATTTGAAGCAGAGAGATACATATAGAGTAAAGGTAAAAGGTTGGAGCAAAATACATTTTGCTTCAGCTGAAGTAAAAAAAAAGCAGGGGTAGCAATCCTTATGTCAGACAAAGCAGCAGCAAAAATAGATAGTGTTAAAAGAGATAAGGAAGCAAACCTCCTAAAAGGTACCATAGACAATAAAGTCATTTCAATATTGAATATATATGCACCCAGTGGGACAGCACCCAAATTCTTAGAGGAGAAGCTGAAAGAACTACAGGAAGACATAGACAGCAAAAAGCTACTAGTGGGAGACTTCAACCTCCCACTATCAGATCTAGATTAATCGAATCATAAAACAAACAAGAAAGAAATTAGGGAGGTAAATAGATTGTTAGAAAAATTAGATATGGTAGACTTATGGAGGAAACTGAATGGGGATAGAAAGGAATATACATTTTTCTCTGAAGTACATGGAACTTATACAAAAATTGACCATGTACTAGGACATAAAAACCTAATGATCAACTGCAGAAAGGCAGAAATAGTGAATACATCTTTCTCAGATCACAATGCAATAAAAGTCATATGCAATACTGGGCCAAAGATATATAGACCCAGAACAAATTGGAAACTGAATAACCTCATTTTAAAAAATGAGTGGACCAAAAAACAAATTATAGAAAGAATACCATTTTATCCTAGATAATGATAATAATGAAACAACATACCAAAACCTATGGGATTCATTCAGAGCAACTCTCAGGGGATGTATTATAGCTCTAAATGCTTATATGAATAAATTGGAGAAAGAGGAAATCAATGAACTAAACATGCAACTAAAAAAATTAGAGAAAGAACAAATCAAAAATCCCCAATCAAATACCAAATTAGAAATTCTAAAAATTAAAGGAGAAATTAATAAAATCAAAATAAAAAAAAACTATTGAATTAATAAATAAAACCAAAAGTTGGTATTATGAAAAAACCAATAAAATTGATAAACCTCTGGTCAATTTGATTAAAAAAAATAGAAGAAAACCAAATTGCTAGTATTTTGAATGAAAAAGGTGAACTCACCTCCAATGAGGAGGAAATTAAAGTAATAAATCGAAATTATTTTGCCCAACTCTATGCCAATAAATTTAAGGAAAAATTGGTTCCAATCCTATATAAACACTTTGGAAAAATAGGGAAAGATGGAACTCTGCCTAACTCTTTCTATGAAACCAATATGGTACTGTTACCTAAACCAGGAAGAGTTAAAACAGAGAAAGAAAAATTCTAGACTTATCTCCCTGATGAATATAGATGCAAAAATCCTAAATAAAATCTTAGCAAAACGACTACAACAAGTCATCACTAGGATAATACATTATGATCAAGTAGGATTTATTCTAGGAATGCCGGGTTGGTTCAATATTAGGAAAACTCTTAGTATACTCAATTATATCAACAATAAACCTATCAGAAATCATATGATCATATCAATAGATGCTGAAAAAGCTTTTGACAAAATACAGCACCCATTCCTATTAAAAACACTAGCGAGTGTAGGAATAAGTGAACTGTTCCTTAAAATAATTCTTCTGTTAGTTCCCCTTTTTCTGCCCCTCACCATCCCCCTCTCCCCTTTTCCCTTTTAATGCTTGAAAGTTAAGATAAGTTTCTTATCTTGATTAAGTGCATATAAGTTAACTCTAAGCCAAGTATGATAAGATGAAGATTCAAGTGGTTCTCTCTTCTTCCCCTCAATAACAATATGTCTTTTTTACCTGTTAATGTAATGAGATTTACCACATTCAGTCTCCCTCCAAACTCCCTTCCTCCTTTTTAAGGAGGTATTTTTTTTTTTTAGTTTTTCTTTTCTTTTACAAGGCAATGGGGTTAAGTGGCTTGCCTAAGGCCCCACAGCTAGGTAATTATTAAGTCTCTGAGTCTGGACTTGAACTCAGGTCCTCCTGACTCCAAGCTCAGTGCTCTATCCACTGCGCCACCTAGCCGCCCCAAGGAGGTATTGTTTTGAAATCATTCTATCCGAGTCACAGAAATGTTATGAGTGTCCATCACTACCAGCTATGTATATTCTCTCTAATAGAGTTACAATTTTCAAGAGTTATGAGACTCTTTTCTCCCAAGTGGCTCTATAGCCAGTTTCATCTTATTATATAGCAGTTTTTTTTTTTTATTTTTCCTGCGTCTCTTGAGCCTCCTTTTTGATGTACAGATTTTCTATTTAGCTCTGGTCTTTACATCACTTCTATCTTTTTCCCAGGAAGAGATGGCTCAACTTTGCTGGGTAGTGGATTCTAGGCTGTGTTCCAAGCTCCCTTGATCTTCAGAAGATCTCATTCCAGGCTCTTCAATCCCTAAAAGTTGCTGTGGCCAGGACCTGCATAATCCTTAGTGTGGCTCCTTGGTAATTTTTTTTTTTTACTGCTTGTTGGATTTTTTCTTTTATCTGATACTCCTGCAATCTGGTCACAACATTCCTTGGTGATTTCATTTTAGGATCTCTTTCCAGAGGGGATCGATGCATTCTTTCAATAACTATTTGGCCCTCTGGTTCCATGATATCAGGGCAGTTTTACATCACTAAATCCTGCAATATTAAGCCCAGGTTTTTTCTCTTCAATGTTTTTAGGAAGGCTGTTAATTCTCAGAATCTTCCTTCCTGACCTGTTCTTGAGGCCAGTGGTTTTGCTGATGAGGTATTTTACATTTTTTTTCTATTTTTCTATCTTTTCATTTTGTTTAACAAAAATCTTGTTTCATGAACTCATTAGTTTCCAACATTGCATTCTTTCTTTTAGAGCAGAAGGTTTTTTTCAGTTGGTCCATTCTATTTTTGAAGGACTTTTCTATTTACCCAAATGAAGTTTTGAGAGAATCATTTTCTTTTTGCATTTGTCCAATTGAGGATTTGAGAGAATAATTTTCTTTTTATATTTACCCAATTAAAAATCTGAGGGTTATTCTCATTTTGTATTTGTCCAATTGTATTTTCCAAGAATTTGTTTTCTTCTTGCATGATGTTAATTTTCTCTTGAAACGTGTTTATTTTCTATTGAGTCTCTTTTCCCAAATTTTTACAATTAATTTTTAAATTCCTTCCTGATTTCTTCAAGGAATTCTTTCTGGGCTGGAGACCAATTGATATTCTCCTTAGCAGTGCTTGATCTCTCTGGGTTAGAATCTGTCTAAGTATTTCTCCATGGACCTTCCTTTTCTCTGGTCGTTTTTCATCTTATGTTGGGTGGGGGAGCTGGCTCTTAGAGGTTTGCTTTTGAAGATCATAGAGGTTTTGTTCACTTGGCTTAGTAATTGCAAGGGTCAGCCAGAAGGGGGTATTGGTTGCTTCCTCTGGAGTGAGGGCCTCAGCAGCAGGATCTGAGTTGACCTTGAACACTGGGTTGGGCTCTGGGGGAGGGAGTTAATTCCATTTTTGCTGAGTGAACTGTGTTGCCCTGAGGGAGTGGGGGGGAGGCAGGGAATGTTTATTGTTTGTTCTAGACAAAGACTTCTGCTGAAATTATGGAGCTCAGGTCCCTGGGCCAGCTGGTTGTTCCCCAGGCAGGCTCTGAGACTCTATGATGAAACTCACCCTCCTGTAGCTCCTGTTCCTGCTGGCCAAAGACTCAACAGCTAAAGCTGGATCTCGCACCCACAACTCACTGAAGTCTCTATGGTTGAGTCTGGCTCTCTGGCATCTCCCAGCTGACATACACCCACTGAACCTCTACTCTCATCTCCCGCTTCACCAAAGGTCCTCTGAAACAAACCATCTTGGTAGGTGTCCTCCTAGCTTCTCTGTCTGGGTTTTGTTGATCGCATGTCTGTTAAGAGGTTTCTCTCATGTTGTTTCTGAGGGGAAAGAGAGAGCACCTATCACAGTGCATTTCTATTCACCTCCATCTTGGCTGGAAGTCAGGGGTGGTTCAATATTAGGAAAAAAGTTAGTATTGTTAATTATATATCAATAACATTCCTATCAGAAATCATATGATCATATCAATGGATGCTGAAAAAAGATTTGACAAAATACAGCAGCCATTCCTAATAAAAACACTGGAGAGTATAGGAATAAATTGTTTGTTCCTTAGAACAAGGAAGAAACAAAACTCTCACTCTTTGCAGATGACATGATGGTATACCTAGTAAATCCCAAAAAGTCATCTAAAAAACTACTAGAGGGGTGCCTAGGTGGCACAGTGGATAGAGCACCAGCCCTGGAGTCAGGAGTACCTGAGTTCAACTTGTGGCCTTGGACAAGCCCCTTAACCCCATTACCTTGCAAAAAAAAAAGAAAAACAAACCTAAAAAACTACTAAAAATATTTAGCTACTTTAGCAAAGTAGCTGGATATAAAATAAACCTTCATAAATCCTCAATATACATAAACACACACACACACACACATACATACATATATATATAACTAGCAAGATACAGCAAAAAAGAGATAGATAGAGAAATCCCATTCAAAGTAACCTCAGAAAAAATAAAATACCTGGGAGCCAAGGCAGAATCAAAAACTTTTTGAAAACAATTATCATAGGTTGAGCTAATATAATTAAAAAATGACAATTCTACCAAAACTAAACTACTTGTTCAGTAGCTTACCAATCAAAATTCTAAAAATTTACTTTAAATAGTTAGAAAAAGTTATAAGTAAAATTCTTTGGAGAAATAAAAAGTCAAGAATTTCCAGGGATTCAATGAAAAAAGTAAAAAAGAAGGTTGCTTAGTCTTACCAGATCTAAAATTATATTATAAAGCATCAGTCTTCAAAACTGTCTGGTATTGACTAAGAAATAGAGTCGTGGATCAGTGAAATAGACTAGGTGCAACAGCAGGAAATAATTATAGCAATCCACTGTTTGATAAACTCAAAGAGTCCAGCTATTGGGATAAAAGCACTCTCTTCAACAAAAACTGTCAGGAAAATTGTTGGAAGTTAGTATGGAAGTAACTTAGATGAGACCAATATCCCATACCCTATAACAAGGTAAGTATGAAATGGATGCGGATTTAGACATAAGAATATTATAAGCAAACTAGAAGATCAAGGAATAATTTCCCTGTCAGATCTAAGGAGAGGGAAACATTTTATGACCAAGGAAAAGATAGAGAACATCATTCAAAAAAACTAGATAATTTTGATTACATTAAATTAAAAAGTTTTTGCACAGACAAAAACACTGTAATCAAGATCAAAAGAAATGTAGTAAATTGGAAAACAATTTTTGCAACTAGTATTTCTGACAATGGACTCATTTTTAAAATATACAGAGAACTAAGTCAACTTTTTAAAAAAACAAGCCATTCCCCAATTGACCAATGGGTAAAGGATATGTAAAGGCAATTTTCAGCTGAAGAAATCAAAACAATCCATAGTCATATGAAAAATTGCTCTCAATCAATACTTAATAGAGAAATGCAAATTAAAGCATCACTGAGATACCACCTCACACCATTCAGACTAGCCAGTATGACCAGAAAGGACAATGATCAATAGTGGAAGAAATGGGGGAAATCTGGGACACTAATTAATTGTTGGTGGAACTGTGAACTCATCCAACTTTTCTGGAGAGCAATTTGAGATTATGTAAAAAGGGCAAAAAAATTGTGCATACCCTTTGACCTAGCAATACCAGATTATGAAAAAAGGGTGAAAACATCACTTGTACAAAAATATTTATACCTGCCCTGTTTGTGGTGGCAAAAAATTGGAAATTAAATGAATTTCCTTCAATTAAGGAATGGCTTAACAAATTGTGGTGTATATATAGACACACACATACATATACATATATCATGGAACACTTTTTTCCATTAGAAACAATGAGAGATGGGAATTCTTTGTATCCAGAGAAAGAATTATGGACTTTGAACCAAGACCAGTGAAAATTTCCATCAAATTAGAAAAAAAAGTTATATTTTTATGTAATTTTACTATCTCATACTTTATTGTTCTTCCTTAAGGATATGCTTGCTCTGTCATCACATTCTTTTGAGATCAATCTATAACATGGAACCCATGTAAAGACTAACAGAATGCCTTCTGTGGTGGATGGGGGGAGTGAAGCAAGAATGAAGGAAAATCTTAAAAACTCAAAATAAATAAAATTCTTCTTAAAAAAGAAACTAATAGGATGCAGAAACTGTTGTACAGGTAAGCTGAGAGGAGCTGCCTCCAAAGCAAAGTAGATTAGCAGCAATATTGAAAAACATAAAAGAAATGATTGAATATTTACAAAAATAACAATTGCCCTGGTTAAAGAACAGGAATTAAATACTTAATACTTTCTCAGAAAAAAGCAATTAAACAAGCCATCAATGAAGTCTCTAAGAAAAAAATCTCCATGGCCAAATGGATTCACAAGTGAATTCTATTGAACATTTAAGGGAGAATTAGTTCCAATTCTATAAAATATTTTTGCAAAATTTAAGGCAAAATAAAACTCTTACAAATTCCTTCTATGTCACTAATATAATTCTGATAGCTAAATGACTAAGAGTCAAAACAGAAAAAATTATAGACCACTTTCCCTAATGAATATATATATATGCAAAAATTTTAAATAAATTATTAGCAAAGCAATCACAGCAAGTTATCACTAGGATAATAATACTCTATGACTATGCAGAATTTCTAACAGGAATACAGGATTAGTTCAATATTAGGAACCTATCAGCATTTTGGGCCCTATCTATAACAACCCTAACAGAAATCATATCTCAATAGATGTTGAAAATTTTTCTGAAAAAAAAATCACCCATTCCTACTAAAAACAGTACAGAGGAGCAATTCCTAGTAAAAATTGTAGAGAGCGGCAGAATAAATGTATTGTTCCTTAAAATTATAGCCAGTATCTAACTGAAACCATCAATACGCATTATATGTAATGGGAATAAAATAGAAATATTTCCAATAAGAGCAGGTGTGAATCAAGACTGCCCATTACCACCACTGTTATTCAATATTGTATTAGAAATGTTAGCTTTAGCAATAAGAGAAGAAAAAGAATTAGAATTAGGAAGGAAGAAACAAAACACTCAGTCTTTGCAGATGACATGATGTTATATATAGAGAACCCTGAAAATCATGTAAAAAAACTACTGGAAACAATTATCAACTTTAGTAAAATTGCAGGAAATAAAATAAACCACATAAGCACTCAGAATTTTTATATATTAACTAATAAGATACAGTAGCAAGAAATAGAAAGAGATATCCTATTTATAATAATTTCAGACAGAATAAAATACTTTGGAATCTATCTGCCAAGGCAGTCTCAGAAACTATTAAAACAAGTACAAAACACTTTTCACACAAATGAAATCAGATCTAAATAACTGGACAAATATCAATTTCTCATGGGTAAGTCAAGCTATAAAAATTTACAGTTCTATCTAAATTATGGCACTTATTTAGTGCCATACCAAACTTCCAAAAAATACTTTAGTGAGCTAGAAAAATATTAACTATATTTTTATGGAGGATCAAAAGGTAAGTATAACAAGGGAATTAAAGAAAAAAAAAATCAAAGGAAGGTACCTATCCTTGCCAGATCTAAAATTGTATTATAAAGCATCAGTCATCAAAACTCCCTGTTAACGGTTAATAAAGAGGGTGGTGAATCAGTGGACTAGAATAGATGCAAAAGAGAAAGCAGTAAATGAATATAGATACACTCAAAGCTTCTGGGAAATGAAATCAGTCTGATAATAACTGTTGAAAAATAGTATGGCAGAAACTAGGAATAGGCCAACATCTCAAACCCTATACCAAGAAACTGTCAAAGTAAGTTTCAGATTTAGAGATAAAATATGATATTATAAACGAATAGAGAGAACAAAGAATAGTTTAACCTGTCAGATCTATGGAAAGGGGTGCAGTTCATGACCAAAGAAGACATAGGGAACATTATAAAAGCAAACTGGATAATTATGATTACATTAAATTAAAATATGTTTACACAAACCAAACTATAATAACTAAGATTAAAAACAAAGTAGTAAATTGGGAAATAATTTTTAGGACTGATGATTCTGTCAAAGGACTCATTTCTAAAATATATGGAGAACTGAGTCAAATTTATTTTAAAAATCTAGTCATTTTCCATTTGATAAATAGTGAAAGTAAGTGGAAAGGCAATTCTCAGACAAAGAAATCAAAGCTATCTATAGCCATATATAAAATTGCTCTAAATCATTATTTATCATAGAAATACAAATTAGCACATTTCTGAGGTACAACCTCATACTTCTCAGGTAATGATCAATGTTGAAGGGGATGTGGAAAATTTCAAACTTTAATGATTTTTTGGTGTAGTTTTGAACTGATGCAACCTTTCTTGAGAACAATTTGGAATTATACCCAAAGGGGAATAAAATGTGCATAACCTTTCATCCAGCAATATCAAAACTGGGTCTGCATACTGAAGAGATCATGAAAAAGGCTAAAAAATCCGACAAATACCAAAAATGTCAATATAATTATGATTGTAGTGGCAATGAATTAGAAATTAAGGGGAAGCCAATCAATTGGGAATAGCTGAACAAATTTCAGAATATATACATATGTGTGTGTGTGTGTGTGTGTGTGTGTGTGTTGGAAAACTATTGATCTATAAAAAATCATGAGGGAAGGGATTTCAGAAAACCTGGAAAGACTTGCATGAATTGGTTTGGAGTGAGGTGAGCAAAACTAAAAGAAAATTATACACACTATAAACTATAAAGGGTGATGATCAAGCATGACAAACTTGTTCATTTCAGCAGTTCAGTAATCAAAAACAATTTTAAGGAACTAAGGATGGAAACCAAAATTTCATATTAAGAGAAGGTATTAGTTTAAATGAAGAAGAAAGCTTACCACCTTCAATTTATAAAAGTTGTCCTGTTTTTATCTAATTTAGTTATCACTTATAATTTCTTCCTATTAGATCTTATTTTTATCTCATAAAAGCTCAATTGATGTTTAGTATGGTTACAAATGTAAAGACTATTTCAGATTGTATTCTGTCTATGCGAGGGAAGGGAGGGAGGGAGAAAATTGTAAAACCTGAAAACCTTGCAAAAAATGATTGACTAGGGGCAGCTAGGTGGCACAGTGGCTAGGGCACTGGCCCTGGAGTCAGGAGTACCTGAGTTCAAATTCGGCCTCAGACACTTAACAATTACTTAGCTGCGTGGCCTTAGGCAAGACCCTTAACCCCATTTGCCTTGAAAAAAAAAATGATTGATTAAAGATACCATTTTATGTAGTTGTATTAACAAATAAAATATATTTTAGAAAATGAAAAGCCAATAACCCAAGAAATCAGAAATAGGATCAGACCAGTTCTTTCCAAAAGAAGAACAGAGTGCAACCCCAATAGAAAGTAGGTTGGAAAACTGAAAAAAAAAATTCTTACATTATAAAGCTATTATTGTTATATGGACATTCATGACAAAACTCAAAAGATTTAGTGATTCCAAAAATAAACCTATAACCAAAACTTCATGCAAAAATTTATCTAGAATTCTTTGAATAAACTGAGCAAGACAGAACAATTCAAGAGCAGAAAAATGTCAATAATTAAAAAATTTATATACGTACAGAAACATCAAAGAAATAAATTTCCTGATGGAAAAACCCTGAATTATTAAAAAAACTTGGAAGATCAAACACTTGAATTAAGAGAAAAAAATCAAAAAAGAACATTAATGAATAACTATATGTAAATAAATAGGGTAAAAATTGTTTATCATGAAATATGTGGAAAAGAAAAAGGTATTTCCTTTGAATTATACCATCATCATAGTTCAAAGAAAGAATTTGATTACACAAATCACAGAAGTCCATTTGTTAAGTGTTTTTTGTTTGTCTGTTTATTTTGTACTAGTATTTAATTTTAGAAAGGTTTTATTTATTTTGAGTTTTATATTTTCCCTCCAATCTTGATTCCCTCTCCCTATGCCCCAAAGAAGGCAGTTTACTAGTCTTTACATCATTCCCATAGTATGCCTTGCTCTAAGTTGAATGTGATGAGAGAGAAATCATATCCTTAAGGAAGAAACATATTATGTGATGTAGCACAATTATATAATAAGATTACATTTTTAAATTAAAGGTAATAAATATTCTTTATTCTTTGTTTAAACTCTACAGTTCTTTCTCTGGATACAGATAGTATTCTCCATTGCACATATCCCAAAATTGTGCCTGATTGTTGCCCTTTGGATATGAACAAGTCCATCAAGTTTGATCCTCACTCCAATGTTGCTGTTAGGTTGTACAGTGTTCTTCTGCTTCTGCTCATCTCACTCATCATGCAAATCCTTCCATGCTTCCCGGAATTCCCATCCCTCCTGGTTTCTAATAGAACAATAGTGTTCCATCATATACATATAATGCAGTTAGTTAAGCCATTCCCCAATCGATGGGCATTCCCTCAGTTCCCATTTCTTTGCCATCACAAACAGAATTGCTATGAACATGTTTATACAGGTGATGTTTTTACTCTTTTTCATAATCTCTTCAGGTTATAGGCTCAGTAGTGGTATTGCATGATCAAGGGGTATGCACATTTTTGTTGCATTGGGGCATAATTTGAAATTTCTCTCCAGAAAGTTTGGATGAGTTCACAGCTCCACCAGCACTGTATTAATGAGACAGATTTCCCACATCTCTTTCCAACAATGATCATCATCCTTTCTGGTCATATTGGTCAATCTAAGAGTGTGAGGTAGTTTTTCATATGACTATGGATTGCTTTGATTTCCTCCTCTGTGAATTGCCTTTGCATATGCTTTGAACATTTGTCAATTGGTAAATGGCTTGTCTTTTATTATTTTATTTTTTATTTATTTTTTAGTTTTTTGCAAGGCAAATTAGTTTAAGTGACTTGCTAAAGGCCACACAGCTAGGTAATTATTAAGTGTCTGAGACCAGATTTGAACCCAGGTACTTCTGACTCCAGCACTGGTGCTTTATCCACTGTGCCACCTAGCCACCCCTGATTGTCTTTTTATAAAAAAAATTGGCTCAATTCTCTGTCTATTATAGAGATGAGTATTTTGTAAGTAAAACTAGTTATAAAAGTTTTCTCCCAATTTACTACTTTTTTATCTTGGTTACAGTGATTTTGTCTGTACAAAAGCTTTTTTAAGTTAATGTAACCAAAATTATCTAATTCATTTTTAATAGTGTTCTCCATCTCATCTTTGCTCATGAATTGATTCCCTTTCCATAGATCTGACAGATAAACTATTCCTAGGTCTCCTAGTTTGCTTTTAATAATTTCTTTTATTTGTAAAGCCTGTATCCATTTTGATCTTATCTTGGTATAGTGTATGAGGTGTTGGTCTAATCCAAGTTTCTGCCATTACTGACTTCCAAATTTCCCAACAGTTTTTAACAAAGAGAGAGTTTTTATCCTAAAAGGTGGGCTCTTTGGGTTTATCAAATAGCAGATTACTATAATCATTTCCTGCTATTGAACCTAGTCTATTTGACTGATACACCACTCTACTCTATTCCTTAACTAATACCAGGCAATTTTGATGACTGATGCTTTATAACATAATTTTAGATCTGGTAGGGCTAAGCCACCTTCCTTTGCACATTTTTTTTCATTAAATCCCTCGAGATTCTCAACTTTTTTATGTCCATGTGAATTAACTTACAATTATTCCTAAGTCATTAAAGTAATTTTTGGAATTTTAATTGGTAGGGTATTAAATATGTAGTTTAATTTTGGTAGAATTGTCATTTTTATTATATGTGCCTGTCCTATATAATAGCAGTTGACATGTTCCCAGTTTTTTAAGTCTGATTTTATTTGTATGAGATGCTTTTTGTAATTCTTTTCAAAAAGTTTCTGAGTCTCCTCCCTTGACAGGTAGACTCCCAGGTATTTTACATTGTCTAAAGTTACTTTGAATGGGATTTATATTTCTAGTTCTTCAGCTACATAATACTAGCCATATATAAAAATGTTGAGGATTTATGAGAGTTTATCTTGTATCCTATGATTTTGCTGAAGTTGCCAATTATTTCTATTAGTTTTTTAGAAGACTTTTTGGGATTCTCTAGGTATACCATCATATCATCTGCAATGAGTGAGAGTTTTGTCTCTTCCTTCCCTATTATAATTCTTTTGATTTTGTTCTCTTCTTGCTGAAGCTATCAATTTCCAAGATGATATATAATGGTAGTGATGATAGTGGGCATCTTTGTTTCACCCCTGATCTTATTGGGTATGTCTCTGGCCTATCCACATTGCATATAATGCTTGTTGATGGTTTCAGATAGATACTGCTTATTATTCTAAGGAACAATACATTTATTCCTACATTCTCTAGTGTTTTTAATAGGAATGGGTGCTGTATTTTGTCAAAAGCTTCTTCAGCATTTATTGATATATTCATATTATTTCTTATAGGTTTTGTAATGATATAATTAATTATACTGACAATTTTCCTAATATTGAACCAACTCTGCATTCCTGGGATAAATCCTACTTGGCCATATTGTATTATATTAGTAATAACTTGAATTCATTTTGCTAAGATTTTATTTAAGATTTTTGCTTATATATTCATCATGGAGATAGGTCTATAATTTGCTTGTTCTGTTTTAACTCTTGCTGGTTCTGGTATCAACACAATATTGTTGTCATAGAAAGAGTTAAGCAGAGTTCTGTATTTACCTAATTTTCTCCAAGAGTTTATACAGAATTGGAACCAGCTGTTCCTTAAGTATTTGAAAGAATTCACTTGTGAATCCATGTGGCCCTGGAGATTTTTTCTTAGGGACTTAAATAATGATTTGTTGAATTTCTTTTTCTGAAATAGGGTTGTTTAGGTATTTAATTTCCTCTTCATTTAACTTGGGCAACATACATTTTTGTAAATATTCATCCATTTCATTTAGATTATCACATTTATTGGCATAGAGCTGGGCAAAATAATTCCCAATTATTACATTATTTTTCCTTCCTATTGGTGGTGAGTTCACCTTTTTCATTTATGATACTAGCAATTTGGTTTTATTTCTTTTTTTTATCAAACTCAAAAGTAGTTTATCAATTTTATTGTTTTTTTTCTGAAAAACAGCTTTGGTTTTATTTATTAGTTCAATAGTTTACTTGGTTTTGATTGATTTTAATTTTTGCATTAATTTTTTGAAATTCTAATTTGGTATTTAACATAGGTTTTTGATTTGCTCTTTCTCTAATTTTTTTTAGGTTTTTTTGCAAGGCAATGGGATTAAGTGACTTGTCCAAGGCCACACAGCTAGGTAATTATTAAGTGTCTGAGGCTGGATTTGAACTCAGGTACTCCTGACTCCAGGCTGGTGGTCTATCCCCTGCGCCATCTAGCCACCCCTTCTTTCTCTAATTTAATTGCATATTTGCCTCATTGATTTCCTCTTTCTCAAATTTATTTTATAAGCATTAAAAGACATAATATATCTCCTATCAGCCACCTTGAATGAATTCTATAGGATTTGGTGTGTTGTTTTATTATTGTCATTATCTACGGTAAAATAATTAATTCTTTCTATAATTTGGTATCTCATTCACTCATTTTTTTAAATGAATTTATTCATCTTCTAATTAGTTTTGATGTTGTATCCAAGGCCCAAAATTGCATATGAAATTTTTGTGTTATGATCTGAGAAACATGTATTCACTCTTTCTGCCTTTCTGGAATTGATTATTAGGTTTTTATGCCCTTCTGCAAGGTCAATTTTTTGTGTAAGTGCCATGTACTGCAGAAAAGAGAGGATATTCCTTTCTATCCCCATTCAGTTTCCTCCATAAGTCTATCATGTCTAGGTTTTCTAATAGTCTATTTACTTCCTTAAATTCCTTCTGGTTCATTTTATAGTTAGATTTATCTAAATCTGAGAGCCGGAGGCTAAGGTCTCCCACCAGTAGAGTTGTGTGGTCTATGTCTTCCTTCAACTCCTTCAACTTCTCCTCTAAGTATTTGGATACTATATCACTGGGTGCATACATATTTAGTATTGAAATTACTTTATTAGGGGCGGCTAGGTGTCATAGTGGATAAATCACCGGCCTTGGAGTCAGGAGTACCTGGGTTCAAATCCAGTCTCAGACACTTAATAATTACCTAGCTGTGTGGCCTTGGACAAGCCACTTAACCCCCATTTGCCTTGCAAAAACCTAAAAAAAATACTTTATTGTCTATGGTACCTTTTAGGAGGATTTGGTTTCTTTCCTTATCTCTTTTAATGCTATCTTTTTTTGCAGCTGCTTTGTCTGAAATAAGAATTGGTACCCCTGCTTTTTTTTCACTTCAGCTGAAGCAAAATATATTTTGCTCCAACCTTTTACCTTTACTCTATACTTATCTCTCTGCTTCAGATGAGTTTCTTGTAAGCAATATATTGTAGGATTCTGGTTTTTTAATTTACTCTGCAATTTACTTATGTTTTATGGGAGAGTTAATCCCATTCACATTCAAAGTTATATTCACTAATTCTTTATTGCCTTTCATGTTATCTTCCCTCTGCTTGTATTTTCCCCCTTTTTTCCCTTTATCAATATTCCCCAGTATTTTGTTTCTGAATACCACCATCTTCAGTGTATTTGCCTTCTTAGATCCAACCCCCCCTTTTTATTCCATTTCTTTTACCCCTTCTTCCTTTCCTTCCTTCTGTTGGTTCCCCCTTTCCTCCCCCTCCTCTTTACCCCTTTTAACAAATTAAGGGTAAGATAAGCTTCTTATCTTAACTGAGTCTGTGTATGTTAACTCTAAGCCAATCTGATGAGAGTAAGATTCAGTTGATTGTCCCCTCCTCTCTTCTTCCCCTCTATTGAAGGAAGTCCTTTGCTCCTCTTAATGTAATGAGATTTACCCCATTCAGACTCCTTCATCCACCCATCTCTTTACTGTTCTCTTTTTTAAGGAGGTATTGTTTTTAACTAATTCTGAATCTCAGAAAGATGATGAGTGTTCATCACTTCTGGCTATTTTCTCAACTATAATTACAATTATTGAGGATTAATAGAGTCTTTCTCCCAGGTAAGGATAAAACCAGTTTCATCTTATTGGATAACATTTTTGCAAATAAGTCATGCTTGTGCATCTCTTCTGCCTAATTAACTTCTCTCAAATAGAGTTACAATTCTCAAAAGTTGTTAAAGTTTTTCTTCCAGATTGGGATATTGCCAGTTTCATCTTATATGATAACAGTTTTTTTTCCTTCCCCCACCTTTTTAATTTTACCTTTGCATGTATCTTTTGAGTCTCCTGTTTGGAGTACAATTTTTTTATTAAGCTCTGGTCTTTTCATAAGTAAAAGTTGGAGGTGTCCTATTTTATTACATGTCCATCTTTTGCCCTGGAAGAGAAGACTCAGTTTTGCCAGATAATGGATTTTTGGCTGCATTCCAAGCTCCCTTGCTTTTTGGAATACTGTATTCCAGACCCTTTGATTCCTTAAGGTTAATGGTGCCAGTTCCTGTGTAATCCTTACTGTGGCTCCTTGATATCTAAATCATTTCTTTTGGCTGCTTGCAGGATTTTCTCTTTTATTTGATAATTCTGGAATCTGACTACAATATTCCTTATATTCCTTGCTGTTTTCATTTTTGGATTCCTTTCCAGAGGGGATTGATTTATTTTTTCAAAAATTATTTTGCCCTCTGGTTCCATGATATCAGAGAATTTTCCCATCATTAAATCCTGTAATATTGAGTCTATATTTTTTTCCACTTCAATGTTTTTAAGAAGACCAATAATTTTTCCTCAATCTATCCTCAAGGTCATTATTTTTGCTGATGAGATATTTAACATTTTCTTCTATTTGTTCAATTTTTCAGTTTTGTTTAACAAATTCTTTTTGTTTCATGAAATCATTAATTTCTATAGACTCCATTCCTTCTTTTAGAGAAGAATTCTCATCATTTGCCTTTTGCAACTCCTTTTCCAATAGGTCAATTCTATTTTGTAAGAGTTTTCCCTTTGCTCATTTCATGTTTTGTGAGAAATTTTTCTTTTTGCATTTGTCTAATTGTATTTTTCAAGGATTTGTTTTCTTGTTGCAAGGTGTTGATCCTTTCTTGAGTTCCTTTTCCCAAATTTTCCAATTGATTTTTAATCTCCTTCCCAATTTCTTCAAGGAAATCTTTCTATGTTGAAGACCAAATCTTATTCTTCTCAGAGGTGCTATTTCTCTTTGAATTACAGTCTTTTCTTTCTAGGAATTTTTCTATTTTTTTTTCTATTTGCTGGACTTTCCTCATTTTCTTAAGATCTTGTGTTTAGGGGAGGTTCACAGAGGTTTGGTATTGAGATGCCTAGAGGCTTTACTTAATGAGTGCAATAACTCCAGCTAGCCATTAAGGGGTGTTGGAGGCTTTTCTCACTGAAGAAAATATCTCCTCCTGGCCAGTAAGAGGTACTAGAGGCAGGAACCTACCCTCCAGCTGTTCCTGTAAGTTCCAGAGTGTCAGTCCCAAGGCCACACTTCCACTCTCTGGTTGTATCTAAGAGCAAAGTGCTTCACACAGCACAAGTTCCTGGGGCTGATCTTAGCTTAGTCTGGCTCTTGCCCCTCCCCCATTGGCTGTAGGGGCTCTAAACTCACCATACCCCTGATCCCTGAAGATAAACCTTAAGTAAATGTTCTTTTCCTAGCATCTCTTTCTGAGTTTTGTCAATAGGACTTCCATTAAGAGGTTTGTTTCATATTGTTTATGAGGGAAGATCAGGAAACCATAACACAAGACCAGGTTTCTCTCTGCCATATTGGCCAGAAGTGCACTTTTGTTATGTCTTGATGATCTTAAGAGAAGTATGGGAAAAAAGTGGAAAAGGAATATTCTTGCAGAAATAAAGGAAAAGGAAGGGAAGATGAAAGAATTTCAATCAAGGTATTAAATGAAACATTAATAAAAGAAAAGATGGAAGAGTTAAGTGAAGCAACTAACACTTCAACTTCATTCTTATCTCTACTATTCAAATGATGGAAGAATATATTCATTCTCAAAATTGAGTAGAGAAGTGCATTTTACTCAATAGAAAATAGAAATGCAAAGGAAAAATAAGGAAGGGGAATATGAAGAGTCATAGATGGAGAGACAAAGAGAGGCCAAAGCAAAGCAAAAACAAAGGATGATCAAAAATACTTTGACTCCTTTCAACGTGGCAAAGAGTAATATTCAAACGGTGAGAACTTAAACTTAGGAATGACTGAAAAATGAACGTCATATACATGTGTTGAAAAATTCATGGCATATGTATATGCTATAATACCATAATAATATTGTAGTGTAAGAAAATATGAAATAGTTCATTTTAGACATATCTGCTAAGACCCATGTGAGTTAATGTAGAGTGAGATGAACAGAACAAAATATAAAATGATGCCAATATATTAAAGACAAACAACTTTGTAATCAAGTTTTCCTCTAGATTTCTTGCGTACAACTTGGAGTGGGGGTGGTGGTGTTATGATCTTACTGTACTAGGCACGTTGTTAGTTCCCTTCTATTCCCACCACCCACACTGCTTCGGGATTTAGAGTTTTATAACTTCCCAGTCCTTGGGAAGGAGGTGAAATTAACAGAACCATGCTAATTGGGACAGTAGAGTCCCTGCTCCTTTCCTCCTCCATATACTCCCTCCAGCCAAATGATAAAGGGCTCTGGGCTCCATCTGCCTGCTGCCATATACCCTGCCCCAACCTCTGAACCTAGGCTCCTATTTCCTGGATTAACACTGCCTTCCAAGGACCTCCAAGCCCAGTTCTGTGTCCTTGCCTTCCACAATGCCCCAAAGCAGCTCCAACTTTGCCCTCCCACAACTAGAACCAGAGTTAGAACCAGAACTAGAACCCCACTGCCTGGTGATTCAGGGCAGCTTGGCCAGGGGCTCAAACTGGCCCATATTAGAGACCTGGTTGGAGCCTTGCTCTTTCTTAACTGATATTTAATTTTTTCAAATGCATGTTTTGAAAATTTTTCAGCATTCATCCATATGCAAATGCATACTCCCTTCCCACCACCTTCCCTTCAGTGGAGATGTCAGGCGAATGTTGTACATAAAATTGTATAATAAAATTGTTTACAGATCAGTCATTTCAGTATGAGGAATTAGGAATAACTAAAAAAATGAATGTAGTGTTCCACAGATTCTAAATTGTTTTACTGTTTTGCTTTTCCTCTTTTGCATGTGGATAGCATTGTTTTTCTAACATTCTAATAATGTAGTCCTAGCTCTCTGAAATGCTAAGAGGAGCAACATCCATCAAGGTTGATCAACTCACAACACTGGCATTAATGTGCAGAATGTTCTCTTGGTTCTGCTCCCTTTGTTCAACATCAGATCCTGTAACTCATTCTATGATTCTCTATAGTTCAACCATTTATGGTTTCTTATTGAACAAGTGTATTGTATAACATTCATATAACATAGCTTGTTCAGTCATTCCACAAGTAATGGGCATCCCCTCAATTTCCATTTTGTTGCCTCTACCAAATAAAGGATTTCCATGGATATTTTGGAACTTGTGGGACTTTTGCCCTTTATATATTTCTTCCGGATATAGGTCTAGTATGGGAATTACTGGATCAAAGGTTATCATCAACTTTATTGATCCTTAGGTATAGTTCCATATGCTCTCCAACATAGTAGGACCAATTCACAAAGCCAAAAACAATGTATGAATGAACCACTCCTTCTATAAACTCTCCAACACTGATCTTTTTCCTTTTTTGTCATCTTATGCAATATGATAGGTGTGAGGTGATACCTCATAGATGTTTTAATTTGCAATTATCTAATCAAAAATGATTTGGAACATTATTTCTTTCTTATGATGATATGTAGTTTTATATTCTTCATTTGAAAATTCTGTTCATATCCTTTGACAGTTTATCAACTGGAGAATTATTGTAGCCTTAAAATGTTTATGGAATTTTCTATATGTTTTAGAAATGAGATATTAATCAAAATCCATGTGAAAATTGTTTCTCAAATTTCTTTCTTCCTTCTCATTTTTGAAGCATTTGTTTTGTTACTAGAAAAAAAATCTTTTAATTTGATATAGTGAATTTGAACCATTTTCCAATTTATAATTTAATCTCTTTCCTGTTTGGTCATATATTTCTCCACATTCCATAGAACTGACAGATTATTTCTTAGTCTATTAATTTATCTGTGGTATCTCAATTTATGTTTCATTCATGTAAACGCTTAGATCTTATCTTGGTATGGGGTGTGAGATTTGGTTCTATGTCTACTTTTTGCTATAGTATTTTGCAAATTTACCAACAATTTTTTTGCAAATAGTGAGTTTTTATCCTAGAAGTTAATGTCTTTGCTTTTGTCAAAAAGTAGATTATTGTGGTCAGTTACTACTGTTTCTTTTGAACCCATCCTTATTCACAGATACATTACTCTATTTGGTAGAACTAGATGTCCTTCCTTTTTATTTTTTTATCAGTTATCATTGATATTCTTGACATTTTGTTGCTCCAGATGACTATTTTTCTTTTTTTTTTTTTTTTGGAACAGGACTCTGGGGATCTGACCACAGTCAGATCCTGATCCCAGTCTAGGCCCTCAAGAGAATAGCAGGGGCCTCCTCCACCTCACCCCAGTGGCAGGGGGGGCATATATGGTCATTCACAGACCAGGAGGGAGGACAGAGCCTCACACACTGAGACCCTTGTGGAAGTGTCCCAAAAGCTCAGGAAGCACCCCAAAACCAGGCTCAGACTGGAAAAATGAGGAAGCAGAGAAACAAGAGGAACACCATTGAGAAATATTTTTCATATGAGCCCAAGAAGGATCAAAATACTCAGTCTGAAGATGAGGAAACACAAGCTCCTTGCATCTAAAGACTCCAGGAAAAACAGAAATTGGGCTCAGGCTATGACAGAGCTCAAAAAAGACTTTGAAAATCAAATGAGGGAGTTAGAAGAAAAACTGGGAAAAGAAATGAGAGAGATGGAGGAAAAGCATGAAAATGCAGTAAGCAGTCTATTCAAGGAAATCCAAAAACATGCTGAACAAAATAGCATGCTAAAAACGAGCTTAGGCCAAATGACTAAAACAGTTCAAAAAGTTATTGAGGATAAGAATGATTTAAAATGCAAAATTGGCCAGATGGAAAAAGAGATAAGAAAACTCTCTGAGGAGAACAAATCCTTCAGACAAAGAATAGAACTCAGGGAGATTGATGAATTTGCGAGAAACCAGGATTCAATACTTGAAAACCAAAAAAAAAAATGAAAAATTAGAAGAAAACGTGAAACATCTCACTGAAAAAACAACTGATGTGGAAAACAGACTTAGGAAGGATAATTTAAAAATTATTGGAATACCTGAAAGTCAAGATCAGGAAAAGAGCTTTGACATCATTTACAAAGAATTACTACAGGAAAATTGCCCTGATATTCTAGAAGCAGAGGACAAAATAGAAATGGAGAGAATCCACCGATACCCCCGAGAAAGAGATCCCAAAAAACCAACCCCTGGGAATATTATAGCCAAATTCCAGAACTCCCAAGTCAAAGAGAAAATATTACAAGCAGCTAGAAGGACACAGTTCAAATATCATGGAGCTGCGGTCAGGATCACACAGGACTTAGCGGCAACTACATTGGAAGCTTGTAGGGCTTGGAATACAATATACTAGAAGGCAAAAGAGCTTAGAATGCAGCCAAGAATCAACTACCCAGCAAGGCTGCATTTCCTCTTCCAGGGAAAATGATGGACTTTCAGTGAATCATGGGAATTTCAAATCTTCCTATTGGAATCATCAGAGCTGAACAGAAGGTTTGATCTTCAGATACAGGACTCAGGTGAAGCATGGAGCTTGGAGTAGAGTGGGAAAATATGAGGGAATTGATGATGAACTACATATATACCTGCATAGAAAAATGACACTGGTAATACTCATATGATCCTTCTCAGTTAATAGAGCAGGTAGAGGGAGCTTTTATAGTTGAAGCACAGGAGAAAGCTGAATCTGAAGATAAAATATGATGTAAAAATGGAGTCAAAAGGAAAAAAAGGAGAATTTACTGTGAGTAACAAAAAGTAGAGGGAGAATAGGCCAAAATATTTCATATAATAAGATTTTTCTTTAATACAATGAGCTATTGAAATGATATGGAAGGGGTAAAGGCAAGGGGGAATGAGGGAATCTTGGCTCTCATCAGAGGTGGGTAGGAGAGGAAACAGCATACATACTCAATGAGGTATAGGCATCTGGAGTAAGAAGGGGGGGACAGGGGGAAGGGGAGGGGGGTGATGTAAGTGATGGAGGAGAGGATGGACCATGGGGGCAGAGTGGTCAGATATAACACATTTTGTTTTTTTACTTCTTGCAATGGGCTGGGATTGGAAGGCCTGTCTGGGACCATAGGGCCAGATGGATGCTGGGCCTGTGGTATGGGGGCTCAGGGCTTCTTGGCCCCAGGACCAGGGATCTGTCTTCTGCACCACTCAGCTACTCTACAGCAGACTGAGAGTGAAAGGAGAGAGAAAATATAGTACATGATAGTGGAGAAATATGAAAGGAGGTTGTTGTGATCCGCAATGGCAAAGGTGGACAAATATGGATGTAACTTTTGTGATGGACTTATCATAAAGGATGTCATCCACCTGCGACAGAGTTGTTGGTGTTGGAACAAAGACTCAAGCACATGTTTTCATTATTATTAGTTTGGGGGTGTTGCAGGGCAAATGGGGCTGGGTGGCCTGCCTGGTGCAGCATAGCAGGGTGATTGTTGGGTATCTGAGGCCAGATTTGGACTTGGCTGCTCCTGGCTCAAGGGCCAATGCTCTGTCCACCACCCAGCCACTCCAGATGACTTTTGATACTATTTTTTTTCTAGCTCAGTGAAATAGTTATTTATTAGTTTGGTTGTTATGGCACTGTGTAAATAATTTAATTTGGGTATAATTATCATTTTTATTATATTACCTTGACCTATCCATGAGCAACTGACATTTTCCCAATTGTTTAGCTCTGACTTTATATTCGTGAAAAGTGCTTTGTAATTGTGCTTATACAGTTTTTGACTTTGCCTTGGGAAGTAGATTGCCACTGTCTGTAGTTACTTTAAATGTAAATTATGTAAATTCCCTTTCTATCTCTTGCTCTTAGGCTTTGTTGTATATACATATATATATATATATATATATATATATTCATGGAAAATATGGTTCATGTGGTACTACTATACACAAAGAGCAATAAAGCTGATCATTCCCTATATATATGTATATGTATATATACATATATAAATGCTATTGTTTTATGTGTGTTACTTTTATATTGTGTTGCTGAATTTTTTAATAGTTTCAAGGAGTTTTTGAGATTTTTTTTCCTAGGAATCTCTAAGTATAACATTATTTCAACTGCAAAGCATTAAAGCTTTGCTCCTCATTTCCTTCTCATTTATTTTTTGTTTAGATTTATCTATTTCTGAGAGAAGGAAGTTAAGGTCTCCCATTATTAACATCTTCCTGTTTATATTTCCTTAGAATTCACTCAGTTTTTCCTCTAGGAATTTTGATGCTATACCTGTAGGTGCATGATTTTTAATAATGCTATAACTTCATTAACTGTGATGCCTTTTTAGACAATGTAGTTTCCTTCCTTATTATTTTTATTGAGATCAATTTTTATTTTTTCTTTATCTGAGGTCATGATCACTACCACTATTTGTTTTGCTTCAGCTGAAGCATAACATATTTTCCTCCATCATTTACCTTTACCCTGTGTATATCTTTCTGCTACAGGTTTGTTTCTCATAAACAACATTTGATCCATCCTGCTTCTGACTTCCATGTTGGGGAAGCATCATTCCATTCAGTTACAGTTAAGTTATAGTTAAAAATCCTAACTCTGTATTTTCCTCCATGCGATCTTTCCCCATTCATAATTTTCTCTTTCCTTCCCACTTCTTCTTCCTCACTAAAGTTTTACTCCTTTTTCTTTTCTTTTTTTCTTTTGAAATATAACTTTAATTTTATTTTCACTTATACCATCCCCTCCCCATTCATCAGTCCATTCTTCTTTTTTCTTTCCCTTCCTCTCTCTCCACTTCTCTGTAGAGTAGAAGAGATTTTAAACTCAAATATAAATGTATCTTGTTCTATCTCTGGATCAACTTTATTGAATAGAATTTACTCAGGTTTCTCACCCTCTCATCTTTCCCTCTAACATAGTAGATTTTTGTGCCTCTTCACCTGGTGTTATTTATCTATCAATTTGGATTAATCAGGTATCATCAATCAAAGATTGATTAAACTCAAAGTACTATTAATCAAAGTATAATCTCAGATTGATTGAATGATTGTATGATAGGTAACCTTGCATCTGCTGTCTCATTAGAAATACACTTCTCAAAAGTCATGAATAACATCAAATTATGATTTTATAGCTTATTCCCTTTTAAAGTCCCCTCCACGGACATAGAATACCCATGATTCAAAGCATCATCCAAACCCAAATCATTTCATGAAGCAATTGTATTGCCCAAGCATACTCTCTTCTACATTCCCCCTTTAGCTCCCCAAGCAGGATAGTTAAACCCTTGTTGGCTGAAATATGAATTAACTCCCACCCTTACAGATATATTCTTATCCTTTTCACCTAAAGTCCCCTCTGATTTAATTAACTTTTGAGTTAATTAAATCAAAGAGCTCTAAGTATGCAGTAACTCTGAAGGTCTCTCTTAAAAACTTTATATTTGATAGTAAGGTATGGGAGACACTGACTTAGGAATGCCCAACATATAATGCCCTCATGAGAAAAAGTTATAGGCTTTGTGAGAAAAGCAGAATTAAAGGAGTTCAAAGGAAACTGAAATGCAAAAGTTTGCAATAAATACCCCTGCTTTTCATCAGGAATTTTTTTTTTGTATCAAACATAGTGATGTAATCTTGGTCCACTTCAATGGAAAGAAAAGAAGCAACCATACCTAAATCCAATCTCTTCAATTATATTCAACCTTCTCTCTCTCCTAAGAGAAATATAATTCTCAAGATTTATAAATGTTATACCTTCCCTTAAAGGGTCATATTTAATTTGATGGTCTTTCACTAAAATTTGTTTTGTTTTGTTTTGTTCATTTTTTTAAATATCCTTTTAATTTACCTTTTTATGTATCTCTTAATTTGTGTATTTTGAAATTGAATTTTTTGTTCAGTTCTTTTATTATCAGGAAATTTAGGGAGCCCTATATTTTACTGGATATCCATCTTTCCTCCAATAGCATATGCTAAATTTTGCAGGATAGCAAAGTCTTGGTTTTAATTCAAGGTCCTTTGTCCTCTGAAATATTATAATCCAGGTCTTCCGAACCATCAATATTGAATTTTTTGAGTCTAGTGTAAGTCTGATTCTATTTCCTTTGGATTTAAATTGTTTCTTTTTTTTCTACTTACAGGATTTTCTCCTTCTTTTGAAAGTTATGTAATTTGACTATAATAGCCCTTGGAGTTTTTATCCTGGAGTCTCTTTCTAGAGGAGTTCTGTGTTTTCTTTCATGTTTTCTTTTATATTAAGTTTATTTATTTATTTTCAGCCATATGAACATGTAGGTTTTTAAGTTAGAAAATTTACTTACATGCTCCCTTCCTACTTCCCATCCCTCAGTGGCAAACAGTCAAGTTAGCATTGTATATACATATTTTGATAAACATGTTTACAGATTAGTAATTTTTGATATGCAGAATTAGGATTAAGGAAAAGAGATACATAAGAGATAATTTTTATAAAGTATTCATCAGATACTGAAGTGTCATTTTTGTGTGTTTTGTTTTGTTTTTCTTTCTTTTGATGAAAATAATATAATCCATAGGCAGTTTAATAAAGTTAATTTAGCTCCCTGGACTGCTGAGAGGAGCTGCTTCCATCAAGGTTGCTAATCTCAGAATATTATTGTTGATGTGTACATTGTTCACTTGGTTCTACTCTCTTCCCTCATCATCAGATCCTGGAAGTTATTCCATACTTCTCTAGAGTCCAAACATTTATGGACTCTTATAGAACAATAGTATTCCATAATATTCTTGTATCATAATTTGTTTAGCCATTTCAAGATTGATGGACATCCCCTCCATTTCCAATTCTTTGCCATTACAAAAAGAGCTGCTATTAAAGTTTTGGTACATGCAAGTCTTTTACTGTTTTTTATAATTTCTTCTTGATACAGATCCAGAATTGGAACTGCTAGGTCAAAGGCTATGAATAATTTTATTGTTCTTTGGGCATAATTCCTCATTTCTTTCTAGAGAAAAAAAATTGGATCCCTTCACATCTCCATCAGCAATGCATCGATGTCACATCTTCCCACGATCTCTCCAACATTGAGCATTTTCCCTTTTTCTCATTTTGGCCAATTTGTTAGGTGTGAGATGATACCTCATTGTCATTTTAGTTTGCATTTCTCTAATCAATAATGATTTAGAGTATTTTATGTGCTTAATATTTAACTTTAATTTCCTCATTTGAAAACTGTCTGTTGATACTTTTGACCATTTATCAATTGGGGAATGACTTGTGACCTTATAAATTTGATTCAATTCTCTATATTAGAAATGAGGCCATTATCAGAATTTCTAATTATGAGGATTGTTACCCAGCTTTCTGTTTTTCTTCTAATTTTGACAGCAATGATTTATTAGTGCAAACCTTTTCAAATTTAATATAGACATCATTTATTTTGGAGTTTATAATGTGTTCTAATTCTAGCTTATCACATTTCCATAGATCTGATAGAGTATTTACTGGTCTAATAATTTATCTATGTTATTGCTATTTATAACTAAATATTTGACATTATGAACTTGTTTTAGTACAGGGAGTGAGATGTGGATTTATGCCTAGTTTTTGCCATATTATTTTTGAGTTTTCCCAACATTTTTTGTCAAATAGTGAATTCTTGTGCTATAAGCTGATTCCTTTGGATTTCTCAAACAGAAGATTGTGACTTCTTTTGAACCTATCCTAATTCACTGATGCATTGAACTATTTGCACTATTTCTTAACCAGTACAGTCAATTTTGAAGACTATAGCTTTATAGTGTAGTTTTAGAACTGGTAGAGTAAGGCCACCTTCCTTTACATATTTTTTCATCAGTTCCCTGGTAATTCCTGACCTTTTGTTGCTCCAGATAATTTTATTATTATTTTTTCTAGCTCATTAATGTCATTATTTGTAGTTTGTTTGCGTTGTCACTGAATATGTAATTTAATTTGTGTAGAATTGACATTTTTATTATATTAGATTGACTTAACAATGAGCATTTGACATTTTTCCAATTATTTAGATCTGACTTTATTTGGGTGAGAAATTCTTTATAATTGTGTTCATACAGTTTCCGGGTTTCTCTTGGGAGGTAGATTCTCACATATTATCTTCCTTTTCTAGCAAATTTAGACAGATTTTACTAAGAGTTTCCTGTAAGATATTGCCTAGGTTTTTTTAAAATAGTCTTTCTAGTAATAGAGTGATTCTTACATCATCTCTCCTCTATCTATTTTTCAGGTAGTTTGTTTTTCCTAAAATATACTTTACATTTTTCTTCAATTTTTTCAGCCTTTTAATTTGTTTGATTGAATCTTTTAGTCTTGGAGATACTTTGGTTTCTATTTGTTCAATTATAATTTTTAGAGTTTTATTTTCTTCAATTAACTTTTGTGTTTCCTTTTCCAACTGGTAAATTTTATTTTTTGAAGAGTTACATTCTTTTTCCAATTGGTTATTTTTACTTTAAAATGAATTGATTATTTTTGCACAACTTTTCATAATTTTCCTACTTGATTCTCCTTTCTTTTTTCCATTTTAATTTTCACATTTTCTTTTAAAACTCTTCTATGAGTCCTTCATAGTCATACTTGAAGAAAAAGAACAGGGAGACTTCTGGGTCAGAGTCAGGATGGCAGTGTAAAGCTAGCATGCTACCAGAGCTTTTCCCTACCAATTCTAAATAAAGTCTCTGCACTGGCATTAAAACTACAGATACCACTAAGGAAAAGACAATACCCAATGTTTTCGATGGTAGACATTGTGCAACATCTTCAGTGAAGGTGTTGTTAGCAGCTTGACAAGAATATAAGTGACAGCAGCAAGTATGACTATGAAGGTTGGAAGGATTCCATCCAGCCAAACCTCTCTTCCAGTTGAAGCTTCTTTAAAGTTTTCAAGAACCAGGAAAAGTCACAGGTCAAAGGGCAATTTGGGGCAGTGGATAGGAACCAGATCCCAGTTGACACCCTGTAAAAGACATATGTGACTCATCAAGGGGAGAGGATGGTCAGGGAAAAACATTTGTCAAGAATCTAACCCACTATGTTTTTTTTTTTTACTTTTAGTTTTTTGTAAGGCAAATGAGGTTAAGTGGTTTGCCCAAAACCACACAGATAGGTAATTATTAATTGTCTGAGGCCAGATTTGAACTCAGGTACTCCTGACTCCAGGGCCAGTGCTCTATCCCCTGCGCAACCTAGCCACCCCTCACTATATTCTTTATGGCTGTCCCTACTGGCCTTCTAGTCCCAACCAAGCCAGCAACTTCTCCAGTACTGATTCCTTGCTTGGGGATATTTCAGAAGATCCCCAGTCCCCAAGACTACCCTCTTCCTCTTCTTCATCTTCTTCCATCAGATCCAGTTCCTGGTCCTTAGGTCCCCTCTCCTAGTCTCAAGAGGGGACTTTGTGGTGCCATATGTCACCTGCATCTTCCTTGTCTTCATTCTTTTCTCCCTCAGAGGGGTACTCTGGTTCCTCCAGCCCATTCATCTTCTGTCCTCCTTCTCTCTCATCTGAGCTTGACTCCTGGTCTCTCTGCCCCTCTCTGTAATTCAGGGTATTTCAAGTTATACTTCAAAGTATACAGCTTTCACAAGTTGTCAGAGTTATCCGCTTTTGGGATAGCTGCCCATATCAAATCCCCCAATATACACCTCAATACTCTTTTTCAGTTAATGCCACTTAACAATAGTATCTACGATATATTGGTCACTCACCTCTTGGTCTCTCAGAACCATGAGTTCTACTCCAGGTACACTATTTACCTGGTATAATGTATGAGAAGTTGGATGAGGATCTCTCTCCCATCCAATTCTTGTCTTCTTCCCTCACCTCCACCCTAACTTGAGTCTGCATAAAGAAAGTAAAGGAAATTGCTTTATCTTGAGATTTCCCAAATATATTCAGACCCAATTCCTAGGTCCACAATTACAAACGACTGGGTCCGCTCCTTGAGGACTGTTGCTCTATATTCATTATCATCTTTCTAATTATAAGAAGATTTAAAACAAGAAAAAACTAAATAATCAGCAATTTTGACAAAATAAGCATGATGTTCACACAGATTTCCTTAGGCCTAAGACATTTTGCCAGAGTTGTAAAGCATAAAGAATGAAAAGTTTTGAAAAAAGGCTTATTGTTTGACAAATAAGAAAATTTATTGTGCCATAGTATCTATGTTTGCAACAGGTTCTAAGATTGTTGTTTTTCTTGATTGGAAAGAGAGGAAGGGACTTGAGAGTAAGAGAACAAGAAAGCTGACTTTTGCTTATTAAATTGAAAATACGATAAAAAATAGTAATGCACTTATATGGTACTAGTTAATAGGCAGTATTCCTACAAATGTGAGCAAAATATATTTTCTTTTTTTAAATTAATTCTGCTATTTATTTATATATTTTTGCTTTTGCAATACAGTGAAATAACATGACCTACCCAAGATCACATAACTAGCTAGTATCAAGTGCTTGAGGTCAGATTTGAAGTCAAGACCTCCTGACTCCAGTTCTGGTACTCTAACCACTGCTCCACCTCACTGCCCATGTAAAATATATTTTCAACTTGTTACCAACCACATGGAGTCTAAATAAGCATTCTTTCAATGTGCATAATAGCATTTATAGTCTATATTGGTCATTTTGTTGAATGATGTTGAATATTGATGGAAATCATTTAACTAAACTAGTTACTTATTGTTCAGTTATTTTCTGTCATGTCTCACACTTTGTGAAGGCATTTGGCATATACTTGGCAAAGATATTAGAATGTTTTGCTATTTCTTTCTTCAACTCATGTTATAGGTGAGGATATTGAAGGAAACAGGGTATAAGTAAATATGCCAGGGTAACACAACAGGTAAGTGTTGGAGGCCTGCTTTAAACTCAGGAAGATGAGTCTTCCTGACTCTAGGTCCATCATTCTATACATTATACGACCTAGCTTTCTCATTATCAAAAGTAAGGTATGCCAATCAAACCCTGGTAATCATTCCATAAATTTAGGGGGATCAATTTGAGTAAATGTAAGAATCTAACATACTTGGAGACTCAACAATATCATTCCATAGTTATTTCAGATGATATTTTTTGTATTGTCTCATCAATATACTAAATTTTCTTTATTAGAAACTTGCATGTATCTACTTTTCAAGAAATTATTTTTATTACTAATAATGCCAAATAATTAATATTGTAAAATATAAATGATTTTTACATAGAATGCTTTCTACTTTGAATTTAGCAAAGTAAAATAGACTCTTAGAAATTAAGAACATTAATAAAGAAAGAAAAGAAAGAAAAAATGCAGAGATCCCCCAGAGTGAAGCCAAGGTTATAGAGTAGAGACGACTCTTAGATAAATATCTCCCTACATTCCCTTTTAAACAATTTTAAAATACCTTTTCAAATGCAATTCTTCAGTGGAAGAGCAAACTGCAAAAAATACTAGATAAAAACAAAAGACAATTATTAGAATATGGAAGATCTGAGAACAGTACTGCTTTTGTTCACTAGAAATTATCATTTTAGGTCCCAAGGGAGCAAGAACAATCTAGAGAAACCAAGAGATCTCCCTGGGAAAGGATTAGAGTGCAGACCAAGATTATACTACCTTGCATGTACTCAACACTTTCAAAACTCTGATAATATTAGGGGGGAAAAAGCCCAAAGCTTCAGACAATTACTCCTCCCTCTCTCCGTACTAGGAACAAAATCTAACTTAAACAGAAATGTCAGCATCAATTTTAAAAACTTGGTAAAACTATTAACCTAGCAACTTTAGCAAAATTCATGGATATAAGATAAACTCAAATAAATCATAAGAATTTCTACTTGCTACCCACAAAACACAGCAATAAGAGAGAGGAAAAATTCCATTTGAGATGATGTCAAGCAATGTACAGTACTTGATAGTCTACCTGCAAAGATAAACCAAGGATTTACATAAAGACAAGAGCCAAGCAAAGAAACAAAAAAAAATTCAAAATTTTCACAGAAAGAAACATTTTTAAACCATTGATTACTAAGATGTAGAAAGGGAAATTAAACAAAATGACATTTCTATCTATATCAATTAAATTACTAAAAAAAAGAATAATAAAATTAATCTGGTAGAACTCAAAGTGAACAGTGTAAAGTGAATCACTAAAAACAAATGTGTTGGAGTGATTTATCAGTACCAGATATCAAACTATACTTTTAAGTGATAATCACCAAAATAATCTGTTCTTGACTAAGAAACAGTGACACATAAGTGGAAAAATTAAAGCACATAACACAGTTTTAATTGCTTCTAGTAATCTACTGTTCAATAAGCCCCCAAACACCTTCTTTTCAAGTAATGTCTCATCCTTTGACAACATTCAGGGAAAACTGGAAAAGTAGTTTGGCAGAAAGTAGTCATGGACAAGCAGAACAAAGTATATATCAATTTCAGGTCAAAATAAATGATTTAGATGGAAAGGTTGATATTAATGAAGGGAGTTATAAGAATATGATACAGGAAGTTATAGACACAAGAGATTTGTAATTGAAAACAGATTTTGTAATACTTTATACTACTAAATTTTGTAAAAATGTAATTTGCTCCTGTAATGTATCCTGCAGTTATCTGTTCCTCCTATTATTTCATTGTTAAATGTAAATTCCTAACATCTCCTCATTCCCAACCCCTAAATTCCACTCTTTTTGACCTGCTTTCATTCACATAGAGGGGGAGGGCTTTCTCTCTTTCTCATAGTCTCCTGACCCTTCTGTACAGAGAGAATAGGTAAGACTATAAAAAGCCTGGCCTGAATTCCACTTATGAGACAGTCTCCAAGTCTCTGTCTCTGTCTCTCCCTGTGTGTGTGTGTGTGTGTGTGTGTGTTGTCTTCTGTCTCACTCTCTCAAAGATTCCTCACCATCTAGTATTTTGTTATTCTGTCCTCTAGAAGCTTACAAGGTGCTTGCTGCTTCTCCAGGATGAGAAAAGTTTTTAATCTGTAACTTTATAAGCTTGTATAATAAATTATGAGCAGTTTTAAAATCCCAGGGCTGCTTGTGAATTTTTTTCACAATTCAAGGCCTCTCAAACATGAATTGGCAATACTAACCCCTGGCAACATTTTGTCAACCATGAAGGGGATATTGAATGTCCCTGGAACTGCACAGATTTCCTCAGTCCTTTTTAAGGAGGTAAGGGAAACTATGAACTTGGTCATATTTCCCAAAGCAGGCCAAATTGGATTCTTGGGAAAAAAACCCTCTCTTGCTCCTGGGAATTTGCCAGGGAGGGCAGCAGTGAGTTTGTCATTTGAGCAAGACTGCGTGGATAAGGTTAAACTAGCCAATAACCAGAAATACTAGTATCGAGGTCACCCTGGTTTGTCTTGCGTGTGGCCCATAAGAAGTCTTGGTGCATTGGGTATGGACCAGTTAGAGACCTACTGTATGTGGGGGTGGGGGGTCAGTGAAGGCATGCTCTGAGTTTTCAGTTATGTTCTTTTGAGGCCGTTGAAGTAGCTTAACTTTTGTCTTGGGAATTCCAAAAGTACACTGAGAAAGATTTTTTTTTTTCCTTTTGACTAAGAATTGGATTGGCATTTCTGAGAAGGAAGTCGACTGGTTACAGTCTCTCTCTCCCTCCACTCCTGGAGGTCAGAAGCATGTCTGTGGCTCAGTCTGTGTTTCTGTCTCTCTCTCTCTCTCTCTCTCTCTCTCTCTCTCTCTCTCTCTCTCTCTGATGTATCCCCCCCACAGCTCGGGGATTCAGGTGAGGAGGGAAAGAGTTGTTACTTCTAGAACCAAGGAACTTGATCCCTGTCCCAGATGCAATTCATTTCTATGCTACCAATTTGGTTAAGTTCATCAAGCCTGGTCTAGTTCCATGGTTAGTTTAGGAAACTCCCATGACTTCTCCATGAATTAGGGGAGGTGGTGGGGGTGAACGGCCTCTTTCCTAGGCCTATACATGGGTTACTCAATTCCATTCCCTGTCCCCTTAAGGCTTTCTCTAGAATAGGAGATTGGACTGAGGAGAGGCCCATTCTTGGAAGGGGAAAGAGGAGGCAAATTGATCTTAATGCCTTGTGATCATTTGGCTAGAAGAAAGTAAAAGGTAAGAATTATATTTGGTATGGGAATTCATAACCCAAAAACTAATTTAGGGACTTTTTCTGGGACTGGGATATCCAGATTCCATTGTAATTAAGCCCTATGCTAATAAGCTAAGATATTTGAAGTTCAGTAACTGGGTTTGATCTATGTAAGAATGCATTTGATTATATAAAGGAATTTTAATTAGTGATTAGCTATTTTAAAATCTCAAATTATGTATGAGGTTCCTTAAGAAATTTTAATTTATCCTATATTTGTTTTTATTCTAACTGGTCTTAATACATTTCAAAAATAATAATATGAACATATTTGTGTATGTGTATGTATATATATATATATATATATATATATATATATATATTTAATGTATTTTAAATCAGAAATCTCTGTGGAGTTTTTTGGTGAGTCTTTTCACATCTCTCTCTGGTCAGAAGAGCTAAGAAAAGATTTCTAGATTTCAGATTTAAATGAGCTGCTCAGAGCTCCCAAAAACTAACTACACAATCAGATCATTTGATATTCGTTCAAGAAGAATTGTATCCATGTTTATATATGTATGTGCATGTATTTGACTCATGTGTGTAATTCAGATCTGAAATAATTTTTGATTGTTAGACTGAGTTAAGCATTTATTTCTTTTATTTTAGGTTTTTGGATTTAATATTTTCAAACAAGACTAATTTAACATTAAACAATCAAAAGCTAAGTAAGGATCTGAGCATGGCTCCTTGCTAGGGAATTTTAATACCATTTTTTCACCTCAGAAATTGCAAAGAAAATACTTTTCCTTTATTAATTCATCTTGATAAATCAGGTTTAAACTTGAAAATAAATAAACTCAGATCTGTCAGCAGATGAGCTGCTCCTGGATCTCACTTGCTTGAAAATACAAGTACTTGTGTGTAATTTAGAAGTTTTGTGATGAATACATCTGTGAAATGTTCTCACCTGTAAGCTCATTTGTCTTTTCTTAAGCTAATGTTGATTAATAATTGTATTCAATCAATTTTAATTAATGGGACTAGAAGTTAACTGGACTGGGCAACTTATTGTTTCATCTTTTTGTGATTGTAAGGTGCCTGGCATAAGTCAGTTAGTTATTACAGTCTTGTTTCAAGGCTGGGAATAGGATTAATTTCTCTTGGTCCCTCTCCCTGTTCTCAGAAAGACAATAGTCAGGAAGACTTATTCTATGCTTAAGATGCTTTAAGAGTCCATGAAAAGGTAAATGATCAAGGTATCTGAAAATTAAATAAAGCAAGATTCTGAAGAATTTTATCAGTTATGTCATTTTTGGTTATCTGTTGTGAAAATAAAAGCTATTTGATATTATTATAATAGTGTTGAAACCTGGAATTAATAACTGATTATTTTGTATGAATAATAATAGTGAAATGTTAAACTCATGACTACATCTCTAGGAGTCCTGATATTACTAAATATTGTTTAAAATAATAATGGAAATATAATTTCTTGAAATCTAGTAATTCATGAGTTAATTGACTTGAATATCTGATTGCTTTAACTACTGTTTTATTACTTTGGAAATAATAGCACATGTTGAAAATGTAAAGTCACCGAAGATATTTTAATTGTTTTAAAAAGTCTGAAAACAATGATATGTATGAATCTATTTTAAACATGTCTAAAAAGTTATCTTCAAAAATCCAGGTCTACATGTGAATTAGGATTATTGCATTTTTACATCCCAAGTTCTGCGTATTATATTTCATTTATAACACTGGCCTTAGGTACATGAGCAGTGATTGATAGAATTAAGTATAATTTCTTCTCTGTATCTCTTTGCTGATGCCCATCCTAATCACAGTCTGGCACACTCTCATTCTTTTAGTGTACTAATCACCTGGATATAGACAACACTGGTATGTCTGACATCAGGTTTGTTAAACAAAAAGACAAAAATATGTCAAAGAAGCCATTGGTCCTATGGAGTTTGATGTTCTGCAGGTAGAGGGACTTTGAGGGAATGGCCTTTCAGCATCAACTGAAACAGGATTCCCTTAAAGGAAACCCTCTCCTGGCAGAACCACAGTCTATCTCATTGAAAATGATTGTCTATATGACCTCTACCTATAACAGACATCATGTATGTATGTATTTATGTATATATTTGGGAACCTCCCCTTGTGTCCCTGTGTGCTACTATTAGGAAATCACCATAATCCTGCCAGGTATGCAATAATTAAGTTTAAGAGTCATTGGAATTCACTGTTTTAAAATCTGTTTAAATTGGCAAATATTTAGTCTCCTATTGATCTAATTTTGACTGCTTTAAAGGAGAGATCCATTCATCAGCTAGAACTTTTGTTCATTCTAATCTTGACAAAAGTTAAAATAGAAAATTTTATTGCAAACCACTTATTGGACATGTGCAGTTCTAAAATGATAATCCAGTATATTTGTTTAAAATTAATTTGTTTAATTTGCTTAAATTATAAATTGTTTCAAGGCTGGGAATAAGGACCAATTTCTCTTGGTCCTTCTCCCTGTTCTCAGAAAGACAATAATCAGGAAGACTTACTCTATGCTTAAGATGCTTTAAGAGTCTAATCTCTTGAACTTTTTGTTACAACTTAATGTGGCAACTATTAATGAATCTGTGTTCTTATGAAAAGTTTTCTAATACTGACATAGGGTCATAAAGTATGTAAACCTCTTTTTTTTTTTCCAACTTAATAGGCCTCAGTTAAATACCCCTCTCTGGGTTTACGTGCTTGATCTTTTTTCTGAGGTTCATTTCTCTAGGTTAGGTTACCAGCTAGACATCTCCAATAGCAGCCTCTGAGGGATGCCAACCACTTGGTGGACTTTGCTTCAAATGAGTTCCCAATGAAGTCCATTTCCTTCCAAATGGGTCCTGAAAGGCCCAGATGAATCTGGAGACAACAATTTGAAGGGGGAATATGACACAAGGAATTATGAGAATATGATATAGGGAGTAACAGACATGGGGGATTTGTAACTGGAAGCAGATTTTGTAATCCTTTAAACAGTTAAATTTGGTAAAAATGTTATCTGCTCCTGTAATGTAAATTGACTCTTATTTTTCTATTGTTAAATGTAAATTCATTCCCACCCCCAAAATTCCAGTCTTTTGATCTGGTTTTAGTCATGTCAAGGGGGGAAAGATTTCTCTTTTGCCCACAATTTCCCAACCTAGAAGCTTGCAAAGTCCTTCCTGCTTCTCCAGGAAGAGAAAAGATTTTAGTCTGTAATTTAGCAGGCTTGCATGATAAATCATGAGGAGTTTTAAAATCACAGGCCTGTATGTGAATTGTCTTTATTCAAGGCCTCTTAATTTCAAATTGACCACACCAACCCCCAACAATATAACCATTTGTATTTTATGAGACCATGGCAATATGAACCTGCTAGATATATGAATAAGAGGGAGGTTTATAATTAAACAATAAATAGAGAGGATCACATGATGTAATATTTTGATTATGTGAAATTAAAAAAATATTGATCAAACAAAACTACTACAAGCAAAAATTACAGGAAAATACAGGAAAAATTACAGCAAGTTTTTAAAATATTTTTCTGATAAAGGCATCATTTCATATATATACACATACACATGCATATGTATATTATCTATATATGTGTGCATATAGATAGATAGATAACAAGTGTGTGTGTTTTGTGTGTGTGTGTATTTGTGTGTGTGTATGTGTGTGTACAGAAGTGAACACAATTTCCAAATAAAGTGCTACTCTTCACTTGAAAAGTAGACAAAGGATATGAATAGGCAGTTTTCTGAAAAATAAAAGCTATCATTAGTCACATAAAAATTGTATGTATAATTACTAACTAGTAAAGTGTAAATTGACACATATCTCAAATATCACCATACATTTCTCATACTGGCTGGCAGGATAGAAAATAAAAATGACAAATGCTGGTGAGGATATGGAATATTTGAGATGCTATTGTACTATTGATAAAATCGTGTACTAGTCCAATCATTCAGGACAACAATTGGGGAAATATTCTGAAAGTGCTATAAATTTGTAAATACATGTTTTACCTAGAAATATTACTACTATGTATCTCAAGGAGGTCAAAGGAAAACAAAAAAGGAGCTATTTGTACAAAGAACATTTCTAGCAGCTCTTATCTTTTGGCAAAGTAATAGAAACTGAGAGGGTAGCATTAATGAGGAATGACTGATCCAGTTGTGGTATATATTTGTAAAGAAAGAATACCAAGGAAGACTTACGGAAAGGAAAGGAAGGAGAATCAAGAGTCAATTATATATAGTAACAACAATATTATAAGGATGATCAACTTTGAAAGACTTAGCTATTCTGTGCAAAATAATGATCCAAGTCAATTCCAATATAATAATGATGAAAAATTCTATTGTCTCAAGACAGTTAATCAACTGTAAGTGCAGAAGGAAGCATTTTTCTTTCAATTTTTTCCTTTTCTGGTGTTATTTTTATTTTTTCAATATCTAGTATTGAAGCATATTTTTTGCATAAATTCATATACATAATGGCTGTCAAATTGGTTGCCTTCTCAATGAATACCATAAAGATGGTAAGGAAGAAGAGAATTTGAAAATAAAATTTAGCAAGAAAAGAGATTTTTTTACATATGAATTGAATTATTTAATGCAATAAATTAAATTTATATTTAGAAAATTCAAATATAGATTTTTCCCCACATTTAAGAAAAAAAAGAAATGTGATGGGTGATATCGCTTATGAAAATAACTCTTTTTAAAATGTAGTGGAAATTAGAAATCCAAACCAAGCTAACCTTTAAAAAACTAAACTGAGCAAAACAAATCTCACTATCTTATGTCTCAGGGTAAATTCTTAGTAGTATATATGTGTATTGACAATAAAATCTTAATTAAGTCACACAAAATTATGTCACACAAAAAGAATACTTCTAATCATAACTTCATGATAATAATCACTTAAATAGCTCCTTTTATAATATTTAAGGAATGTTAAGCCTAATTGATTTCACATGAATCACTTTTTAACAGTTATTTTTAATTATTTAAACTGTTGCTTGCTCTTGGATTAATATTTAAGAAACCAGTTTATGATGTAAAAAAATTGTCTTTAAGTTCATTTAAAGATTAAAATAAAAACTATAGCAGGACTGTCCAACCTTAGGTTGTCTTAGGGCTGCATTAAAATAAAATAATTATTCAAAAGCTGCACCCAGAATAAAAAAATACAGTGCACTAATATAATAGTTAACTTATAGTCTTATCTTAGGTTAAGTAAGGACTAAGTAAGGACTAAATATTTTAACTTCTTAGAAAGTAGAGGTAGGGGTCACCACCAAAACAGACAAAGGCAGGAAAGAGGAAAACAAACAGTAAACAGCAAAGTGGCAACACAACATTATAAAGGCAAATGCATACTGAATTATTTGGGTACTACAAACAGAAAGCATCTCACTGATGGACTGAAATTAAGTGTGATATGTTCTTCCTATAATACTTCTTAAAAATTGAAGAATTTTTTTTAATTATATAAATTATTTATTTTCATTCATATGTTTATGCATATTTCCAAGTTACAAGATTTCCCTCCACCCTCCTTCCCATTCCCCTCCCATCAGCAGGGAACAATCAAGTTAGCATTTTACATGCATATATTATTACACATGTTTTCAAATTAGTAATAGTTGATATGAGGATTTAGGATTAAGGGGAAGAGCCTATTTTTATAAAGTATTCATCAGATTCATAAGGATTGTTTTTATTTTTTTATTTGTGTATGTTTTGTTTTGCTTTGTTTTTCTTCTTCTGGGTGGGGATAATATAGTCCTTAGCCAGTCCAATATAGTTGCCCAGGCTCTCTGGATTGTGGAGAGGAGTTGCTTCCATCAAGGTTATTCATCTCGTAATGTTGTTGTTGATGATTCAAATGATCAAAGAACATTTCTAGCAACTGATATCTGTTGGCAAAGAACTGGAAACTGAGAGGGTAGCATTAATGAGGAATGACTGATCAAGTTGTGATATATATTTGTAAAGGAAGAATACTGAGGAAGACTTACAGAAAGGAAAGTAAGGAGAATCAAGAGTCAATTATTAATAGTAACAGCAATATTATAAAGGATGATCAACTCTGAAAGATGTAGTTATTCTGTGGAAGATAATGATCTAAGTCAATTCCAACATAATCATGATGAAAAATTCTATTGTTCTCAAGAGAATTGATAAACTGTAATATAGTCCTTCGAGATCATTGATCTCTTGGTTCTACTCCCTTTGCTCAACATCAGATCTCATAAGTCATTCTGATTCAGGGGAAAGTTGAAGAGAATTGTGAATGTAACTGAAAGAAATTGGGTGGAGATGTAAATTGACTAGCAGCTACTCTTGAGATGTAATTTGACTACCATGGAAAAGATATAGAGAACTATGAATGTTACAGATACAAAATTTATAATCTTAAAGGCTGCTCAAATTGGGTGGAGATCCCTATTTCCATTGATTCATTGTTTAATGTAAAATTGTTATACTGATAGTCTTAGACTTTACCCTCTACCTAATTCCTGAACCTGTAAGAGAAAGAGAATTCACCTTTTGCCTTCTTGGATGAGAGGTATGACATAAATACCTGGTTTGGACTCCAACTAAGGGCCACAGTCTTCTCAGACCTGCTGACCCAGCCAATGGCGCTTGACTGTTCTTTTATCTCTCTCTCTTTCTCCCATCCCTTCCTATCTGTTGTAACTTCTTTTAATAAATGTTTGTTTTATTTTCACCCTTGCTTTCCCGAGTCTGAATAATGATTCCTCATGGGCAGATCCTAACTCAAGTAGCCAGTGGCTACAAATCCATGCTTCTCTAAGTCCAACCTTTATGGTTTCTTATAGAACAATAGTATTCCATAGTATTGATGTGGCAGAACTTATTTAGCCATTTCCCAATTGATGGGAATCCCTTCGACTTCCAATTCTTTGCCACTTCAAAAAGAGCTGCTATGATTATTTTGGAACATGTAGGACTTTTCCTATTTTTTGTAATATCTTCTGGACAGTGATCTAGAATTGGAATTATGTTGAGTCAAAGGGTATGAACAGTTTTATTGATCTTCCTGCATAGTTCCATATTGCTCTCCAGAAAGGTTGGATCTGTTCATAACTGTAACAAGAAAGTAAATTAACATCAATTAGATTATTTATTAGTGATGGAATTAAAAAATCAAATACATTTTCCATGCAAATTATTATTTTATTTTTTCACTCATGAAAATTAAAACCCTCAATAAAATTGCACTGCAGGCTGCATGCAGACCACAGGTCACATTTTGGACAACCCTGTTCTATGGAGTCACATAATAAGGAATAGACTTGAGAAGGAAATTTATATGTTAAATTAACAGAGAAGACCAGATTTGGGAAGGAGTCCTGCATCCAATCCACCCAGTCTCTTTTATGGCATACCTTACAAATGGTTATGAAACTTTTCTATGAAAATAAAAAAAGAAGACATTATTCTCTACTATCTCAGGAGTGTTGGACAAACCAGCTTGTTACTTACTTTTTGGACAAATCAGCTTGTTACTTGTTTTTTCCCTTGCCCCAAACCCTACCCCCAAGTTTGCCTCTTTGCTTCTATCTTTTCACTACTGTAGTTCTCCTCTCTGGAGTCAAGCAGAAAAATATGGTCTGCTTAGCAGGTTGAAAGGAAATAACAACAACAAAAACAACAACAAAATAAGTAAGCAAAATAAATTTTAGTATAAATTGTTTGCAGAAGTTATTGCATTCCTTAATATAACAGTTAATATTTTTATACCAAATGAAGGAAAAAAGGAAAGTAGAGCAATATTACAACATGACCCGCTTTTGATCTACCTCTTTTTAAACTGTTTCAATGAATTCATTCATGAAAATATTTTAAGCCTTAAGTAAGATTTGTGTGATTTATGCTCTAAAAAAGAAGAAAATCAAAGTCTTTCTTTGTCTTACAGAAATATTTTGTTTGTTTGTTTTCCTATATTAGTTATTTGTTTTTCCATAAATATGATAATGGCAGTTTTTACCATTTTTTGCCTAAGCTCTTGAATTTTATATTTTTCTCCCTCCATCCCTTCCCTTGCCACTAACTCTGACAGAAGACAATCCAATAAGATCCATACTAGGCATTCATATTGATCATATTGTGAGATAAGAATCAAATACAAAAAGAAGAAAGAAAATATTAGAGAGGAAAAATATACATAATACTTAAGACAACTTTTAAAACATGAGGATATTAATCTTTGGTCTTCATTTAAATGCCACAGTTCTTTCACTGGTTATGGTTGGTATGTTCCATCACAAGTCTTTTAAAATTGTCTTTGGTTATAATACTGCTGATTTGAACAAGTCTATCAAAGTTGATCATAATCCCATGTTGTTCTTAGTGTGTATAATATTCTTCTGGTTCTGCTCATTTCAATCAACATCAATTCATACAAGTTTTTCTAGGCTGTTTTGAAATCCCATCTCTCTTGATTTCTTATAGAGCAATATTGTTCCATCACATACATATACCACAACTTGTTCAGGCATTCTCCAATTAATATAAATCCCCTAAATTTCCAATTCTTTGCCGCTACAAAAAGAGTTATTATGAATATTTTTGGAGATGTGGGATTTTTAACCTTTTTCATGATCTCTTCATGTTGCAGACCTGGAGGAGGTATTGCTTGATCTTAGGGAATGGTCATTTTTATTGCACTTTGGTATAATTATAAATTGCTGTCCAGAAAGCTTGAATTAGTTCACAACTCCACCAATAATACATTAGTGTTCCAATTTTTTTCACAACCACACCAACATTTTCTATTCTAGTCATATTGGACAATCTGAGAGGTGAGAGAAATTAATAAAAAATGAGAAAATTAAAGAAATAAAAAAAGATACAATTTGCATTTCACTATTGAACAATAACTTAGAGATTTCCAACCAAAATGGTGGTTAGAAGGCATTATTTTAAGCTCTTCTGGCTTTCCCTCAGTACTGCTAAAAATCAAACTTCTGATTATATTTTGGATTGAAAGAAGCCACAAAAGAACACAGGGGAATGTCTTCCATCATGGTCTATCATAGGTGGAATATGGGTGAGCACAAGGCAAAGAGCAGAGACTCCGAGCCCCACTGGCAAGGTGAGGTAGGGGATTTATCTGAGCAGTGGGAATGGAAGCCTCAGAAGTGAATGAAGTGGGAAACCTTGGATCACTGAAAGAGAAAATTACAGCAGGTTTGCCTAGTATACCCATATGGTCAGCTCAAGTTGGTCTGGACAGTGACTTGAATCATGAGTCCCCAGTGTTACCAGAGGAGTCCCCAGTGTTCCTAGCTTAGTCATCCATATTGCTGGAGGATGGCCTGGCTTTCTGCAGTAAAAACACAAAAACAGACCCTTTAACCAAGGCCTTAGTTTGGATAGAGGACTTCCCTAGCACTGATTATACAAAGAGAACCTCTGGCATTTCTATAAGTGGCTGCCTAGTCTGGATTGCATGAGGACTGTCCCAGGCATAAGGAGTAGGTGCTGATATCACCAACACAGACAATCCACAGAATACTTCTGGCATTTCTTACTTGTTGATCAACAGAGTAACTCCATGAAATTCCTAACTCCAATGCTGAAAGGCAATAGGGTTCTCTACATGAAAGTTCTTTAAAGCAACCCTTTCCCCAACACAAAATCCTAGGGAAAGATAACATTCCAAAATGTTAAAAGGTCAACAAAAAGAAGGGTCTCTTGAATTCCATTGTTATTTAGAACATGAGCTCAGAAAATTAAGACAGAAGGGGAAATGTATGTGAAGCTTCAGAGGAGAATATGAATTTGTTTCCAACCTAGAAATACTTCTTAGAAGAGATCAGAAAGGAGTTTCAAAATCAAATAGAAAAACTGAGGGGAAATTGCAAGAGAAAATTAATACTAAGGAAAAGAAAATCAATTACCTACAATAAAAAGGAAAGAAGAAAATACATTATTTAATAATAAAATTGGGCAATTGCAGAAAAAAGAAAATAATTCCCTAAAATTCATCATTGAACAAATGGAAAAAAGAGAAAAATTCCTTTAGAAATAGAATTGAGCAAATGGAAAAGAAAATAAAGAAAATAGATTGGGATCTGTGGAACCTAATGCTTTCATGAAACTACAGGGATCTGTTAACAAAAATTAAAAAAAAAAAGAAAATAGAAGATAATGTAAAATACCTCATTGGTAAAAGAAATGATCTGGAGAATAAATCCTGAAAGACAATTTAAGAATCATAGGACTAGATGAATATCCAGATCAAAAACAAATCCTGGACCCCATATTTCAGGATATGATTTAGGAGAACTATCCTGATATTCTAGAACCAAAGGGCAAAATAATCATTGAAAGAATCCAATGATTCCTTCTGAAAAAGATTCCAAAACACCAAGTAATAATGTGGTCAAACTCCAGAATTATCAGATCAAGAGTATTCAGCAAGAGAGACCAGAAAGAAGTAATTCAAATGTCAAGGAGATACAGTAAGGAGACAGGACTTGGCTCCATCAACCTTAAGGAATCAAATGTCTGGGATATGATATTCTGGAGAACAAGGGAGGTTCAATTACAACCCAAAATCCACTAATCAGCAAAATGCACTATTCAGCACAATTAAACCTCCTTTTTTATGGGAAATGTGGCCATTCAATGAAATAGATGACTTTCAAACTTTCCTGATAGAAAGCATAAAATCTGACATTCACATTAAAGAATCAAGAGATACATGAAAAGGGAAACAAAAGAAAAGAGGAAAAACTGTGATCCAATAAGATTAAAATGGTTACAACCCCCACTAGGAAGGAAGATTTTCCTAAGTCTCGAGAAATGCAATTCTATTAGAGGAAATATACTTAAGCTGAAGGTTTGGACATTCAATACTTGTACATGACTTTAATGGAATGATTTAAAATCAATTTTTCAGTAAAAGGGTGCATTATAAAGAGATAGGAGAAAGGGAAAGGTTGAATGGGGGTAAATGACTTCCCACGAAGAAGTGCAATGGATCTATTTCAATAGAGGAAAAGAAGAGAGAAGATGAAAACAACTTGAATATTGCTCTTATCAACTGTGGCTCAAACAGGGATTAAGACATTTAATCAGTTAAGTTTTGAAATTTATCTTACTCTTCAAGTTTTAGGAAGGGGCAAATGATGGGGGTAAGGGGGACTGGCAGAAGGAAGAGAAGGAAAAAGAGAAATGAGGAAAGGAAAAAAAGGGAAGGATGGTAGATAGAATGTGCAAATGTGTAGCAAAAGACTAGGGAGGAAGGATAAGTTGAAAGAAGGAGAAAATTACAAATGAAGGGGAGATGGTATGAAGGGCAAGAATTAGTAATTATAACTGTGAATGTGAATGGATGTACTCTCCCATAAAATGGAAGCAGATAGCAGAGAGAACTGAAAACCAGGTATTCTGCTTACAATAAATATATTTGAAGCAGAGGGATACACACAGAGTAAAGGAAAGATGCTGGTGCAGAAAATATTATCTCTCGAAGTGAAAAAAGCAGGAGTAACAATCCTTATCTCAAAATAGATGCCAAAAGAGATCTCATTAAAAGAGATGAGGAAGCAAATAGTATCATTCTAAAAGGTACTATAAACTTTGAAATATTTCACTTCTAAATGTATATGCACCAAGTGGTATAGTATCCAAATTCTTAGAGGTGAAGCTAAATGAGTTAGGGGAAAACATAGACAGTAAAATGCTTCTTTTGAGAGATCGCAACCTCCCTCTCTCTGAATTACATAAATTTTACCACAAAATAAACAAGACAGAAGCTAAGGAGATGATCAGAATGTTAGAATACTTGGATATGATTAGACCTGTTGAAAAAACTGAATGTGGATTCAATCATATATATCTTTTTTTTTCTACAATACTTGGCACCACCTACAAAACAATTTGCCATGTATTAGGGCATAAAATCCTCATAATCCAATGCAGAAAGGTAGAAATATGGAATGAACCTTTCTCAGATCATGATACTTATAAGCACCATGTGCAAAAAAGGGTCATGGAACTAATGCTGAGCGATATAAGCAGAACCAGAAGAACATTGTACATCCTAACAGCAACATGGGGTTTAATGATCAAACTTAATGGACTTGCTCATTCCATCAGTACAACAATCAGAAACAATTTTAGGGTGTCTGTGATGGAGAATATCATCTGTATGCAGAGAAAGAATTGTGGAGTTTAAACAAGGACCAAAGACAATTACCTTTAATTAAAAAAAACTTTACCTTATTACTTAATTTTGCTATCTCTTTTATTTTTGTTCCCTTAAGGATATGATTTCACATTCAGCTTAGATCAATGTATAACAATGTAAAGACTAAGAGACTCTATTCGGTGGTGGGTTGGGAAGGAATTGAGGTTAGGGGGAAAATTGTAAAATTCAAAATAGATAAATATTTTTTTAAAAGGGGCCATGCAACCAGCAAAAGACAAAAAAATGTAAAGAATGTAAATTAATTTTAACAAATGAGTGGATCAAAATACAAGTTATAGAAAGAATTCATGATTTCATTTTTGACAATGATGAGAGAGAGCATACAAAAACTTACAGGATACAGACAAAACAGTGATTAGAGGATGCATTATATTTCAAAATGTTTTCATGATTAAAAGAGAGTATGAGAAGAACAATGAATTGAGCATGCAACTAAAAAAGTTAATGAAAGTATAAAATAAATATCCCCAATTAAATAGAAGATTTGAACTTTTGAAAGCTAAAGGTGAAATTAATAATATTGAAAGCAAGAAAATTATTGAACTTATAAATAAAACCAAGGCAATAAGTTCAAAGCAAGAGTTGTCTTACTCTTTTGACTGGTTTGAAACTTCCTCTTTGAGTGATTTTTCATTAGTTTCTTTTTCAGTTTGCAAATCCACCAGCAATGCATCATTGTCCCAGTCCACACATAACCTCTCCACTATTGATCATTTTCCCTTTTTTTCATTTTAACCAATCTGATAGGTGTGAAGTAATATCTCATAACTTTTAATTTGCATTTCTCTAATCAATAATGATTTGGACCATTTTCAGATTATTATATAAAGCTTTAATTTCTTCATTAGAGAACTGGCCATTCATATTTTTGACCATTTATCAATTACGGAATGACTTTTAAGTTTACAAATTTGATGCAATTTTCTATGTATTGTAGAAATGACACCTTTATCAGACCTCCTATTAGTGAAGATCGTTTCCCAGCTTTCTGCTTTCCTTCTGATTTTGGCAGCATTGACTTTATTTAACATGTTGCAATGTACTCTATTTCTTGTTGGGTAATAAAATTTTCCCCTTTCCATAGAACTGAAAGATGGAGTATTTTTTGTTGTATTCTAGCAAGATTTTTAAAATGATTTATGACATTTTCTTTCATATCCTGTTATTTTACAAAAATATCATTATTTCAACTGACTTTTTAATTGAAACTTTGGGATTTTCCAAGTATATCATCATATCATTTCAAAAAAGGGAACATTTATTACCTCATTTCGCATTCTGATTTCTTCGATTTCTTGTTCTGTTCATTGCTATTACTAGGATATCCATTATAAAATTTAATATTACTGGTGACAATAGGCAGACTTGTTTCATACCAGATCATCCTTAGATTTTAGTTTGTGTGCATTGTAAATATTGCTTGGTGATGGTTTTAAGTATATTATTATTTTTTTAATCAATATAAGGAGAATCCATTTATATCTATACTTTTAAGTGATTTTAAGAAAAATAAATGCTGCCCTTTATCAAAAGGAATCCTTAACCTGGGGTAGACTGACTTATTCAAATATTTTGATAAATTTATTTTATTATAATAGGCTTGCTTTATGTATTACTTTAAATATATTTTTGCAATCAAAATCATTGTGAAGGGGTCCATATTTTACTAATGAAGCAATTAAAGGAGTGCATGAAATATGCAAAAAAATTAAATCTGATGGATTAGACTGATCAATTATTGATAATATTATTGAATAAATTTTACTGCTAAAAATCTTTGAAGAGTCTATATGAAATGCTGTGAAATAAAATTATCTGTCCTTTTTTGTGATTATTGAAATATTCTTTTCAGCACAAAATCAATCTTCCTTTCAAATCAAAGCAAAAACTGAAAGGAAGCAATTTTTAAATATATCGTATATAACTTAAAATATTTAAATTTTTTTGAAATATTTTTGAAATATCTCACAAAACCATTCAGTAAATTTTCATTGGTAAAGATCATGACTTGGTTAAATAGTCCAGTTAAAATTTCTACAATGCTGACAAAATAAAAGACACTATACTTTATTTTTTAATTGATCAAATTCCTTTTAGAAATATTCCTATTTTCCAAGTTTCCATTTGTGTAATGATTATATTTATATATTTATAAAGCAGAAAAATCCAATTCTAGGAAAGTCAGCTTTCTTTGTGTTTTAGTATGTTTTACTTTTCTTATTTATCGCCATTATGTATTCTCAATAACCAATAAAAATCTTTTATATAGAAATTTTCAAATTAAGTAAAATATTTGAAAGAAACTTTACATAATATTTCTCAAGTCTTCTATGCACTTAAGAAAAGTATTCAGGCAAAAAAGAAAGAAACTTATTTGGGGAGAAGACTAAAAGATACTGAAACTCAGAGGATACAATTCTTCAAATGTATTCATCTGGAAAAAGCCTAATATTCATGCTAATAGAATGCTGTTATTCAGTAAGATTCTCTGACAGAAGAAAGAGGTTACACTTCTTAGTTGACTCTTTGGATAAATGTTGCAAGAGTAACTATGCTTTTTAAAGAGAGGGGGAAAAAGCAGAAAATTCATTTAGACTTTTTTCATTTAACAAGGTCAGATTTCAATTTGGTAAGCATCATAGTAATTGCATATTTTCTTCTGAATTATGCCCTTTAATCATCTAAAACTAAGTAGAATGCAGCCTTAAATAAATGGTTTTAATTGCAATAGTTTTTCCATGTTCAAAAAAAGGTACTTTTTTGTCTTTACTTTTTTATTTTAAATTTTAGAGGATACAGAGTAGGAGTGTATTCATTGAAGTGGCCATAAGTGCTTCTCAAAAGAAATATTATGCTTGGATCCTTTAGTTTCCTTTGGTGGACATGGGAGGTGTCTAAACACAAAAACTCATGTGCAAAGGGAACAAAATGTTGAATTAACATAACAACTTGTTGTTTATAGAATTCATTTATCCATTTTCTTCCACACTGATATTTGAGCTCATAGATGCAAGTCATAGATAAGAATGGATTTTCTATTATTTAAGCTATAGCATAATGTAGTGGAAACAACACTGAAGAGGAAATCAGAAGATCTGGAGATGAGTCCCAGCTTTGGGACTTAATTTGTATGAACCATGTATAAGTAGTTATTAGGAAGAAACTTTAGTTACCTGATTTTTATGAGCAATAAATTATATGGACTTCTTGCCTCTTAGTTATGAGGAAAGTAATTTTTAATGTCTTATAAAATATGAGTAAATATTAAATGATATTTTCTCTTTTTGGATGGTTGGTGTAATGGTGCAATGGGGTTATGTGACTTTCCCAAGGTTGCACAGCTAGTCAGTATTAAGTGTCTGAGGCCAGATTTGAATTCAGATTCCTCTGACTTTGCAGCTAGTGCCCTAGCCACTGAACTACCTACTTGTGCCTAAAATAGCCTTTTTTCTTTCCTTTTCAAAAACAAGAAAGTAATTGTGGAAAAAAGCCACAGAATCATAATGGAATAATATGGGATGATTTCTTTTTACTTTTTTTTATTTGAAAATATTTTTGTTTTTAAAGGAAAATACCTTGAGTTTGGGGGAATAATTTTAAAATAGAATGAGTTTATCTTTGTGATAATTACAGCCAATGCATCATGGTAGGGTGGAATGAATGAGAGAGAGAATAAGCATTTATTAATATTTATTAAGAAACTACTATATGCCAGGTACTGTGCTAATCACTTTACAAAACTCCCCAAAGTAACCCGGACTTTTATGATCTCTATTTTATAATTGAAAAAATTAGGATGCAACTAGCAAGAATATGAGGCTGGATTTGAAATTATATCTACGTGATTTCAGATCTAGTGGATTATTGACAATATCCTTTAACTGCCTTTGAATGTGCATTAACCAGAGCATCAAACGTTTTCTTGAATTGTTTTTTATTTATTTAAGATTTTCTTTTCCATTTTTGTAGGGATACCTGACCAAAATGGAAACCAAAAATCATAGTGCTAATAATAATCAATAAATAAATCGCCTACCTCTTAGCAGTGATGGGAATGCAGGGAGATGGGAGGAGGCTGTCATTAGTGATCTCATGGACTTCATTATCCTCAGGAACCAGGGAATCTCAGTCTAAAGAGAAATTAAAGGCATAATTAGAATTTTTTGAGATTTGAAGGAGAGGCTTGTTGTAGCTTGCTTCACCTTGGGGCCCATGGTGAAGACCTCCCTCCTGGAGGGGAGCTGAGAATAAGGTGTCAAGCAACCATTGCCTTATGCATCCAGCTCAATTTTATTACGCTTAGCTATTACATATATACTGTTAGGTCTTCTGGGGTAGAACAAAGAATAATTGAGGGAATGGGAGTGAAAAAATAGTGTGTACGTGCAGCATCTTGCGTTACAGGATAAGGGCGTACATTAGGGAGGAGGTGGTAAAACACAGCTCTGTCTTGTGCCCTTGGTCTGTGGGGTGGAATGTCCAGCTCCCAAGGACTCCAGCGTACCTTATCTCTCAGGGCAGCAAGCCAGCTCCTGAGACTGTCCAGGTGGCAGTCCCTTAGAATAGCCTGTGTTCCCACAGAGGCTAGGTTGCACAGTAAATAGAGCACTGGTCCTGGAATCAGGAGCACCTGGGTTCAAATCTGGCCTCAGACACTTAATAATTACCTAGCTGTGTGGCCTTGGGCAAGCCACTTAACCCCATTTGACTTGCAAAACAAAAAGAATTTTATGAGATTTATTGGTAGGAAACCCTGTCAAGAAATGGTCAGTAAAATCTTTTTTTTTTTTTTGCAGATTATAGGTAGCATAGATTTGCTTCATTTTCTTGGAACCTGATTCTAACCAATAACTGCTAGGAAGATTTTTGTATTTATGTACTAATCTAGCTACCTAGAACAAAGCAGGGAAAGAATTCTTGCTTTCAGCATTGACACAAGATTTCTGTGTCAGATATAGTTCTCATAAGAATATAAGGGAGTATTATGCTCAAGATAGAAGTCAAAATGAAAATTTATTAATCTACACTTCAGCAAGTGTTGTCAACTGCTTAATTACCCTTGAGTAATTTAATTCTTAAGGTTTATTATATATAATAGGGAGGAGTAAGAAAGGAAAATGATATCTTAGATGCTTGACATTTCTGTACTGATGGAGCTTTCCCTGCCTTTAATCAAGAAATGATGTGACTATTTGAATCAGAGTATAGTGCTTGGACTCCTCAGTCAAATGAAGTCTTATTTTTACCTGTACTAATCTGTGCTTCATTCATTAACTATGACTCTCTTTCTTGTGCACAAAACACACACACACACACACATATCTATCTGTATACTCATACTCATGTATATTTCTCTATTGTTACTTTAAAAATCAATTATTTGTGTAATAGGAAAATATGATATTCTTTTTAAATTTGTGAATGCTTCAAAACTAAGAAGGATATCTAATATATTGGATGAAAATTAGTATTCTCCAAGCAAATTTTGAAGTCCTTAAACTATATTGAATTAGTTAAAATGCCTATTATGATATGGGCTGCCTCAAGAAGGAATATGTTGCCTTTATCCTGGGGACATAAGAAAGATAGCCAATTGTAAAATATAATATTTATCTTATTTCCTAATGGATTGGATTTTAAGGTCCCTGAAGTTCATTCAAGCACTGAGATTCTTTGATGTAATTAATTATAATATCATTTAATATTCATATTTTAATAGTTTACATAGGGTATGGAATATGATAATGCAGAAAGCAAAGAAACTTGAATTGTAATTCAGTAAAACTACCCAGCAAAATTGAGCAAGATTTTGAAAGAGGAAGGAGATACATTCAATGAAATAGGACACTTTCAAATTTTCCTGATGAGAACAGAATTGGCCAGAAAATTCAGTCTTCAAATGAAAGACTCAAGAACCATAAGAAAGAAAATAGTGGGGGAAAGTTTTTCAATAACATTAACCTTCTTAAATTCCTATACATGAATGATATCTGTGATTCTTGAAAATGATATTCTTAGGGCTCATAGAAGGTATATACATAGACAGAGGGTCTGGGTATGAATTAATTTTGATGTGATAATATAAATAAACTTTTGGTATGAAAATGTAGGAGACAGAATAGGCATCACATAAAGAGACACAAAGACCCTATTACAGTAGGAGAAAGAAGGAAGATGGCTGAACATTGTCCAAATCTTATTCACATAAGATTTTTTTCAAAGAGGGAATATAAGAAGCATTCTGTTGGGTTTAAATCTTCATCTTACTCCATAGGGAATTAGAAAGGGAAAAGGGAAAGAAAAATCAAAGGGGATTAACATAAATGAAGGAAAAGGAAAGCAAAAATAATAAGAAAATGGGGAAATTAAAAAGATAATCTGACAGAATGGGGAAGCAAAGTGAAAGAGTTTGTGGCCAAAAGCAAAATACTGGTGAGGAGGGCAAAAGGGAAAAGAGAGGGAAACACAAATAAGGAGGAAATATGAAGAAAGGAAATAGTAAGAATGGACATACACATTTAGTCTTAGTGTGAATATGAGAATGTGAATGGGATCTCTCCCCAAAAACTGAACTGGATAGTAAAGTAGATTAAAAAACTAGAATCCCTGTGATATGATGTTTATAACAAACACAGTTGAAACAGAAAGACACACAGAGTAAAGATAAAAAGTTAGAAAAGAATATATTTCCCTTAAAATAAAGTAAAAAAACAAAAAAAGGGAATAAGTAATCATGAATTCAGACAATGCAAAAGAATAAATACACCTAACTAAATGAGATTTGGAAAGAAATTACATATTGTTAAAAAGTACCATACCCAATGAAGTGATATCAAAGCTAAATATATATATATATATATAGTATGTGATATAGCAATGAACAATGAAATATTTAATGGACAATTTAAATGATTTACAGGAAAAAATACAGAAAAACATCACACTAGTAGGGATTCCCAACCTACTTCTTTCAGAATTAGATAAATCTCACCACAATATAACTGAAAAAAGAAATGAAGAAGTTAAAATAAATTTGAGAAAATTTAGATAAGATTGATCTCTGGACATAATAGACAGAAATAGATAGGAATGAGGTTTTTTTTTTTAAGAAGTACATTATTTCTACACCAAGTTCAATTATGTATTAGTGCAAAAATAATAAAAGGACAGAGTAAGATATAACAAAAAAACTAATGGAAAACTGAATAGTACAATCCTAAATGATAAAGTGGGTCAGGATTTCTAGGACAGAGTCAAGATGACTGACTGTATGAAGTTAGCATGCTTCCTGAGCTTTTCCCTACACAAGCTAAATGAAGTCTCTGCAGATATTAAAACTAGAGATTGGACCAAAATAAAAGACAAGATACAAAGAAGTTTTCAGTGGTAGACAACTTTGAGTATCTTCATTGAAGTTTTGTCTAACCCAACTTCTGGGAAAAGTGGGAAAGCCAGATGGAGACTTTTAGCCACAGTGCAGTCCAGGTCCCAACAGCTTGACAACAGCATAGGTCTGGGCAGCTATATAGCAAGTTAGCAGGCAGTATTTGAAACCCAGTTTTTGAACCCTGGAAACCCTAGAGTAAAAATCAGAATTGGATTAGACACAAACTACTGCAAAGGCAGAATATGGACAAAAAAAGGAGGAAACAAACCGCTGCATGGGCAGAACCTGGACTGCATAGGCAACTCACCTTTATCAAAGACAAGTCAGGTGGGGCAGCTAGGTGGCACAGTGGATAGAGCACTGGCCCTGGAGTCAGGAGTACCTGAGTTAAAACCTGGCCTCAGACACTTAATGATGACCTAGCTGTGTGGCCTTGGGCAAGCCACTTAACCCCACTACCTTGCAAAAAAACTAAAAACAAATGAAATAGACTTGAAAAATTTAGGGGGCTCCTAGGTGGTGCAGTGGATAAAGCACTGGCCCTGGAGTCAGGAGTACCTGGGTTCAAATCAGGTCTCAGACACTTAATAATTACCTAGCTGTGTGGCCTTGGGCAAGCAACTTAACCCCATATGCCTTACAAAAAAAAAAAGACAAGCCAGGGATCAGAGTCCAGCCCCAGTAGAAAAAGGTTGGGCCTGTACTCCCTATACCTTAGGATTAAAACTCAGACATTTCAAGATTATTAGCTTGACCTATCCATGAGCAGGTGATATTTGTCTAATTATGTAAATCTCATTTAATTTGCATGAGAATTGTTTTGCAGTTGTTTTCCTAAAGTTTCTGAATCTGTCTTGGCAGGTAGACTCCCAAGTATTTCATATTGTCTGAAGTTACTGTGAACAGCATTTCTCTTTTGGCTCTTTCTGCTGTGTCTTCCCTGTCATAAATATAAATGTTGAGTATTTATGAGGGTTTATTTTATATCCTGCAATTTTATTAAAGTTGCTAATTGTTTCTAGTATTATTTAAATATTTTGGGGTATTCTCTAGGTATACCAACATGTCATCTGCAATGAGTAAGAATGTTGTTTCTTTCTTAACAATTCTCATTCCATCAATTTCTTTTTTCTTCTCTGATTGTTGAAGCTAACATTTCTAACAGAATATTAATTAGTAATGGTGATAAGAGGCATCCTTGTTTCACCCCTGATCTTATTGGGAGTGCCTTTATCTTATCCCCATTGCATCTAAAGCTTGTTGATGGTTTCAGATAGATAATGCTTATCATTCTAATAAACAATCCTTTTATTCCTATGTTCTCTAGTGTTTTTTAGCAGGAATGGGTGCTGTATTTTGTCAAAGGCTTTTTCATCATATATTGATATAATCATATGATTTATGATAGGTTTGTTATTGATATAATTAAACTAACAGTTTTCCTAATATTAAAACAACTGCATGACTGGGATAAATCCTGTTTGATCATATTGCATTATTCTAGTAATAACTTGCTATAATCACTTTGCCAAGATTGTATTTATGATTTTTGCCACTATATTAATTAGGGAGATAGTTCTATAATGTTCTTTCTCTGTCTTGACTCTTCCTAGTTTAGGTATCAGCACTAAATTGGTGTCATAGAAAGAAATGGGCAGAATTCTGTCTTCACCTACAATTACAAAGAGTTTATAGAATTTGAAGCAAATGTTCCTAAAATGTTTGATAGAATTTATTTGTGAATCCATCTGGCCTTGGAGATTTTTACTTAGGGAGTTCAATATTTGCTTGTTGCATTTCTTTTTTTCTGAGATAATGTTTTTAAGATTTTTAATTACCTCTTCATTCATTCCTTTCACTTAGATTATCAAATATATTGCCATACAGTTTGGCAACATAATTCTGAAGTATAACTTTGATTTTTGCTTTGTTGTTGGTGAATTCACCTTTTTATGGTAACCAGCAATTTGGCTTTCTTCTGTCTTTTTTTTAATCAAATTAACCAGGGGGTTATTAATTTTATTTTTTTAATAAAACCAAATCTTGTTTTTATTTATTAATTTAATTTGCTTTCTTGATTTTGATTTTATTAATTTCTTATTTAATTTTTAGAATTTCAAATTTGATATTTAATTGGGAGTTTAATTTTTAGTTGCATGTTTAATTTGTTGGTTTCATCTTTCTCTAATTTATTCATGGAAGCATTTAAAGATATAATATAACCCCTGGAACCTGCCTTGGCTGTTTCCAATAAGTTTTGGCATATTGTCTCATTATTGTCATTATTTAGGATGAAATCATTAATTCTTTTGATAATTTTTTTTTGATCCACTCATTCTTTAAAATGAGATTATTTACTTCCCAATTAGTTCTAGGTCTATCTCTCCATGGCTCATTATTGCATCTGGTTTTTATTGCATTATGATCTGGGAAGGATGTATTTATGCCTTTCTGCATTGGATTATTAGGTTTTTATGCCCTAATATATGATCAGTTTTTGTGTATGTGCCACGTTCTGCTGGAAAAAAAGTATATTCCTTCCTATCCCCATTCAGTTTTCTCCCAAGGTCTATCATGCCTAGTATTTCTAAAAAAATTATTTACTTCATAAACTTCCTTCTTGTTTATTTTATTGTTAGATTAATCTAAATCTACTAACTGGAGGTTGAGGTCTCCCATCAGTAGAATTTTGCTTTCTATCTCCTCCTGTAATTCATTCAATGTTTCCTCTAAGAATTTGGGTGCTATACCACTTGGTGCATTCATATTTAGTATTCATATTGCTTCATTGTCTATGCTGTCTTTTAGAAGGATATAGTTTCCTTCCTTATCTCTTTTAATGAGAACTATTTTTGCAACTTCTTTGTCTGAGATAAAGGATGGTATTCTTGCTTTTTTCGCTTCAGTTGAAGCACAATATATTTTGTCACAACCTTTTATCTTTACTCTGTATGTATCTCTATGATTCAAATGAGTTTCTTGTAAGCAGCAAATTGTAGAATTCTACTCTCTTATTCACTTACATTTTATGGTAGAGTTCATCCCACTCATATGCAAAGCTATAACTACTGTTTATTGCCCTACATACTATCTTCCCTCTGTTTGCATTTTTACCCTTTTGTCAATTTAACCATATTCCCCAATATTTTGTTTTTGAATACAGCCACCTTCAGTGCATTTTCCCCCTTATATCTAACACCCCTCCCCTTTCTTTCCCTTTTCCCTTTGTCTCTTCTTCCTTCCCTTTCTTCTATTAGTTTCTCTTTTATTTCCCATCCCCCCTTTAGTTTTTTTTAACACTGGAAAGATGAAATAAGTTTCTAAACTTAACTGAGAGTTTGTATGTTAACTTTAAGACAAATATGATGAGAGTAAGATTCAGGTGGTTCTCATCATTGCCCTTATTCCTCTCTATTGCAATAGGTCTTTATGTAATGGGATTTGCCCCATTCAGTCTCCTTCATCCTCCCATCTCTTTACTGACCCCTTTTTATGAAGCTACTGTTTTTAAAACATTCTATCAGAATCACTGTTAAGGCATGAGCGTCTATTATTTATGGCTAAATATAGTCTGTCTAATAGAGTTTCAATTCTTGACAGTTATGAGAATCTTTCTTGTGAGTGGGGTATAGCCAGTATTATCTTATTGGATAGTAATTTAATTTATTTCTTTGTTCTTTTTAGATTTATTTTTTCATTTTGTTTTTGAAAGTTAATGGGGTTGAGTGATTTTCCCACTGCCACAAAGTTAGGCAATTATTAAGTATCTGAAAACAGATTTGTATTCAGGTCCTCCTAAATCCAGAACAAGTTGGAAGTCTCCTATTTCATTAAATTTCCATCTTTTCCCCAAGAAGAGAAGGCTCAGTTTTGTCAGAGAGTAGATTCTTGACCACATTCCAGCTACCCTCGCTCTTCAATATATTTCATTCCAGGGCCTTTGATCCCTTAATGTTGATGTAGCCAGGTCCTAAGTAATCCTTATTCTGGCGCCTTGGTATCTAAATTATTTCTTTCTGGCTGCCTGCAGGATTTTCTCTTTTACCTGATAGTTCTTGAAATTGGCCACAATATAACTTAGTGTTTACATTTGGGATCTTTTTCCAGAAGGGATTGATGTATTCTTTCAATAACTATTTTGCCCACTTTTCCATTTTGTCAGGACAATTTTCCATCTCTAAATCTAAATATTAAGCCCAGGCTTTTTTTTTCCCCCTCTTCAATATTTTCAGAGAGCACAATGATTCTTAAGTAGTCTCTTCTAGATCTATTCTCATGGTCAGTGGTTTTGCTGATGAGCTACTTTATATTCTCTTCTATTTTTTTTTGAATTTTTGGTTTTGTATAACAGTTTCTTGTGGTCATAAAAAAGTCATTTGTTTCCACAGATTCCAATTTTTTTTCAAGAAGAATGTTCTTCATTTACCTTTTGCACCTTCTTTTCCAATTGGTCAATTCTATTTTTGAAGGAGTTTTCCATTTGGTCAATTGAGTTTTTGAAAGAATTTTTTTTTTGAATTTATCCAATTGCATTTTCCAAGGATTTGATTTTTTGTTGAGATGTGGCAATTTTCTCTTCGTTTCCTTTTCCAAAATATTCTAATTGATTTTTAAATTCCTTCCTGATTTCTATGAGGAAGTCTTTCTTCTGGAGAACAAATCACATTCCGTTCACAAGTTCTAGATCTCTCCCAGTTATGTTTTTTTTTTCCTTTTGAGCAGTTTTATATTGACCCCCTTTTTCACTGGCCTTTCTTCATTTTCCTAAGATCTTCTGTTGTGAGAGGAGCTGGTTCAGATTTGTTGTTTTGAAATCCCTAAGAGGTTTTGTTCACTGTATTTAGTAACTCCAAGTGGGCCAGCCTGTAGGTAGTGTTAGAAGCTTTACTCCTTCTATTTATTAATTCCAAGTGGGCTGGCCAATAGGTACTTCTTGCTTTCTCTGGAGTGTCTGTGACATAGATTTGCAGCCCTGTCTCTTGGCCTGGATGGGTTGGGTTGTGCTTTTGGATACTTTTATCCGTGAACACTGTGGGGTGGTCCCTGAGGTGAGAATGTTAATCTCCCTCTTCAACCAAAGAGCTCTGCTGAATAGGCCTCAGGCAGGGGTAGGGTGGTGTGGTTGCTGTTACTGTGTTTGTTCTGGGAAGAAGACTTCACTGAAATGAAGGTATGGGGCCCTTCCTGACCAGTAAAGCCCAGCAGAGAGATGGCCAGCTTCACTCTGTAACTCTCTGCACTGGAATTTGCCCTCAAGCCCCACTGGAGCACACCAGATCATTGTTCCCATAGCTAAAGCCTCAGCAGCCCAATTGCCTCTGGGACTGTGACTCTCACATTCAAAGTCTACATGGCTGATTTTAGGTTATTCTAGTTTCTCTGCACTCTGCCCCTGCCTCACCTGTGATCCCTGGAGACTGACCTTGCTGGTAGATGATCTTCTCCTAGCTAGCTTCTTTTTCTGGGTTTTGTCAATTGAATATCTGTTAAGAAGTTTGTATCATATTATACACAAGGCAAGACCAGGAGACTTTAGCATATTGCCTGTCTTCTCTCTGCCATCTTGGTCAGATCTTCCCCCCATTCTATTTATGGTATATCTGATTACTACACTTGAAAATCAAGCTTTTTGTTCATTTCTGATTGTTGCAACAGGAAAGTTTGAAATTCCCCTATTTCAGTGAATATTTATCTTTTCCCCTGAAAGAAAATGTTCAGTTTTTATGAGTAGTTGATACTCTACTGTAATTCATTCCTTTTCTCTTCCAGAATAACATATTCTAAGTCCTATGAATTCTTACTGTGGATGTTGTTAAATCGTACTTAATCCTGACTTTAACTCACCAATATTTGAATTGTTTCTTTCTAGTGCATTGTAATATTTTATCTTTGATTTGGGAGTATTTATTTTGGTATCTCTTTCAGGAAGTTATCGGTGGATTCCCTCTATTTCTATTTAACACTCTGATTCTAGGATATTGGGGCAATTTTCCTTAAGAATTTTCTTAAAAAAATTTCCTTAAAAATTAAGCTTAGATTTTTTATGCTAATTACTTTTAGGTTGCCAAATAATTTTTAAATTATCTCCTCTGGATCTATTTTAAAGGTCAGTCATTGTTTTCAATGGGATAATTTAGATTTTCTTCTAGTTTTTCTTTTTTTTGGTTCATGTTTTTTTCTTGATTTCTCACAAAGTCATTAACTTCCCATAGATTTAGTATACATTTGAAGGAGTTATATTATTTAGAGAGTATTTTATTTCCTTTTCTATCTGTCCAATTCTTTTTTGTTAAGATACTGTTCTCATCATTGACCTTTTGGACTCCTTTTACCAAATGCCCTAAACTGGATTTTAAAGATATTATTTCAAGTCATTTCCCAATTGATAAATAATCAAAGGATATGAACAGTTTTCAAATGAAGAAATTAAGGCTATACATAACCATATGAAAAATGCTCCAAATCACTATGGATTAGAGAAATGTAAATTAAAACAACAATGAGGTATCATCTCACACCAATTAGATTAGCCAAGATGAGAAAAAGGAAAGCTGATCAATATTGGAGAGGTTGTGGGAGGATTGGAACATTGCTCCATTGATGGTGAAGTTGTGAATGGATCCAAACTTTCTGGAGAGCAATTTGGAACTATGCCCAAAAGGTAATAAAACTGTTCATACCCTATGACCCAGCAATTCCAATTCTAGAACTATATTCAGAAGAAATTATAAATTGTAAAAATGTTATTTCACAGAGAAAAAAATATATTCTTTCCTATGCCTGTTCAGTTAAATTCAGAAGTCTCTCATAGCTATGTTTTCTTAAATTCTATTCTTTTCTTAACCTTGTCATTGTTTATTTTGGGGTGAAAATTCTCTTATTATGAAAGAGGTAGATTTAGGTGTGCCACTAATATAAATTAGTTGCCAATTTCTTCCTTTAAGTCCTTTAGCTTATTCTCTAAAATTTGGTCCATATATCTTTAATCTTAGTAAGACTTAATTGCCTATGGCATATTTAAAGAAGACTTCCTCTCTTTTCCTTTCTAATTAACCTCATTCTTGCTTTTGTTTCTTCTAAGATGAGGATTGTTATCCTGCTTTTTGAAACTCAACTGACAAATACTATATACTGTTCCAACATTTTGTCTTTTGCCTTGGTCATCTCTCTGCTTCAAATTTCTTTCTTGTAAACTACATATAATAGGATTCTAATTCTTAATCCCCTCTACTATCTGCTTCTCTTTTATAGGAGAGTTCATCCCATTTACATTTAAAATTATGATTACTAACTATGTAGTTCCATCCATTCTAACATCTACTAGTTTTTATATTTCTCTCTCCTTCACACTTTTTCCTCATCAACAATGCTTTTATCCTCCTGCTTCCCTCAATATGGCCTCCCTTCTATCAACCCAACCACTTCCCTTTTATTTTTCCAATACTCCTTTAACTTTTTTATTTGCTTATTATTTAATTTTTTACTTTCTCTTCCCTTTTAGCAGCCCTTCCTCCCCCACCACCCCTTTTCTTTCCCTTTCCCATTTCCAATTTACTATAGAGCAGGAAAAGTGGCAAATCCAATTTGGAATGTATTCAATTTCCTATTTGAAGCAAATTTGTGGAAAATAAGATTAATTCAGGGCTCACACCCTCCCTTTTCCCCTCTACTATGTTCCTGTTCATGGAGTGTTATTGATCCTTTAATGCCTACACCTTCTTTTTTCAAGTCCCAATTGTTTTGCACCTGTCTTGTACTCATACCTTCTATATTATATTCTTTTTTCAACTCTTCTTATAGAAATACAGTTATTAAGAGTTTTGAGTAATATCTTCTCATGTATTGTTGTAAACAGTTTAGTCTTTCTCTTCATCTTTTATGCACATATTATTTATTATATTTGAATTTCTAATTTTCATTTCATTTCTGTTCTTTTTATCTGATAGGTTTGAAAGTTCTCCTTTTTTGAGAATCCATTTTTCCACCTTAAATATAAGCTGAATTTGAAGGATACTTGATTCTTATTTGTGATGCAATCACCTTTGACCAGAATCTTATATTTCTAGCTCTACAACTTTTGAATGTTGAAACTGACACTTGCTACATAATCTGAATGTGGCTCCATAGATTTAAAATTGCTTCCTAAAGGCTACTTGCACTATTTTATCTTTTAAATTATAATTATGAAAGTTGACTAAACAGCTCTTTGGAGTTATGGTTATTTTGTTATTCCATCTGGTTTTGATTTTTTTTTTTTGGCATCAGCCCTTGGATATGATCAGCGGAATTCTTTCAAATGATTTTTTTTTGTTGCTCCAGGCCTATTAGGAGAGATTTTCCTTTAACATTTTCATAAATATATTTTGATAGGATCTTTTTTTATATTTTGATAGTAGCTTTCAGGAAGACCAATAATTTGTAAATGATCTCTCCTGGACCATTTGTCTAGGATTTGTTTACCTGAATAGGTATTATAATTTAGTTTCCTTTCCTCTCATCTTTCTCTTTTATTTCATGGAATCTTGGTATCTCACAGAATTATTAAATTTCATTTATATAATTCTAATTTGTAGAATTTTATTTTCTTCAGTTAGTTTTTTGTTTTCTGAAGTTGGATAAGTTTACAGTTTAAAAAACTATTCCTTTAAATATTAGACAAGTTTCTTTTCTCTTTTTTAATTTTTAATTTTACTTTTTATAATTATATACTTTTTAATTTTTTTTTTTATTTTTGGTGTGTTTATAAAATATATTTAATTACATTTTTTCCTTGTTACATGTAAAAACAGATTGTTATATTCATTTCCAAAATTTTAAGATCATTATTCTCTCCCTTCTTCCCACTCTATTCCCTTATTGAGAAAGCAAATTATTTGTAATAGTTTAAAATGTGCAGTCATACAACATCCACGCTTTAAAAGTAAACATAGACTGTCCCCCCAAAAGGAAGTCAAGAAAAATAAAGTAAAAATGATGCATGCCTCAATATGTATTTGAAAAGTATCAGTTCTCTCACTGGGGTTGGAAAGCATTCTCTAACACATATCCTTCAGAATTGCTATAGTGTTGCTATAGAAAGTTAAATCATTCCCAGCTCACTCTCTCGCTCTCTCCCTCTCTCGCTCTCACTCTCGCTCTTGCTCTCTCTCTGCATATACATATATGTATGTGTGTGTGTGTGTGTATTTGTATTGTATTTCACATTGCATTAGGTCATATAATGTCTTTCCAGGCTTTTTTGAGAGCATCCTGATCATAGTATACCATCACAATCACATGCCACAATTTTTTCATTCATTCCCCTACTGATGGATATCCTTTCAATTTCCAATACCTACCAAAAGAAAGAAGCTGATATAAATATCATTGCACATATAGGTCTTTATCATTTTCTCCTTTCTTCCTAATAGCCAATATAATAGGTATAAGTAATGACTAAAAATTACTCTAATTTGTATTTCTAAAATTCATAGTGATTTAGGATATTTTTAAATGATCATAGAGCACATTGATAACCTCATCATAAAACTGTTCTTTTCTTATTATCATTTATTCATTTGAGAATGGTTCATTTTTTATTCAATTTTCTATAATTGACAAATACAGGTCTTTATCAGAAAAATATTGTTTCAATATTTTTCCTCAAAAGTACTATTGCTAACTATTTCCTTTCATCCTATTTCTCCTACCACTCTTTTTTATATTTTCAATCCTCTCTAACAATAAACGTCCTCAAAAATATTTTGTATCTTATTACCCTTTCCAACAGTCTTTCCTCTATTTTATTACCATTACCCCTTTTCTCCCTATTAGATTCCCTTAGGAAAGGAAAGATTTCCAGACCCAGTTGACTGTGTATGTTATTCACTGTCTGCGTCAATTTCAATGAGAGAAAGGCTCATTCACTCCACCACAACAATCCACTGCAAAACTTCTTCATGCTTCAATAATATGAGATAACATACCCCATTCTATCTCCCCTCTTCCCCTTCTTAATGTACATTCACCTATAACTCTTTGTCTATTTTTTAATATACTATCTCTTCATATTTAACTACAAACTGTGCGTGTACTAATTACCCTAAAAACTGAGGAAGTCCATTTCAGTTGTCAAGCATCATCTTCCAATAAAGGAATTTAAAAAGTTCATTATCAATAAATTCCTTATGATTGACTTTCTGTTTACCTTTTTATGGTTCACTTGAATATCATATTTGAAAAATCAAATTTTCTATTCACTTTTGGCCTTTTCATCAGAAAAGTTTGAAAGTTCCCCAGTTTATTAAATGGTCATCTTTTCTGCTCAAAGATAGGTATTCTCAACTTTTCTAGGTTGTTGTTTAATTATTTTATTACAAGCAATTCTGCCTTTATAAATGGCATATTGCAAACTCTTTGGCACCTTAATGGAGTTGACAAAGCTTGTGTTAATCCTGACTCTATATCCACAGTAATTGAATTAATTCTTCTTTTTTTTACATTTTTTTTTCTTTTCATCCATTTGTACAAGCATATTTACAGCTTGTAAATTTTCCCTCCACCCTTCCTTCCCCCCCCTCCCCTCAGTAGGGAACAGTCATAATAGTAGTTTAATAAATTTTTTTGTTAGATACATTTAAAAATTAGTAATTTTTGGCATCAGAAATTAGGATTAAGGGAAAGAGATACATATGAGATAATTTTTATTGAATTACTTCTTTATGGCTATTTGCAGTATTTTCTCCTTGATCTTGGAGTTCAAAAATTTGGCTATAATATAGCAAGGAGTTCAAATTTGGGGATCTCATCTAGGAGTTGATATGACAATTATTTCAATTTCAATTTGTTCTCTGATACTAGAATAATGGGGGTGTTTCCTTGAAAAATTCGTGAAAAATGATGTCTAAGTATTTTTGGTTGATCATTATTTGAGGTACTTAAAACAATTTTAGTTTCTCTCTACTGGATTTATTTCCAGGTCAGTTGTACTTTTAATGATCTAGTTCCCATTTTTTTCAAACATTTTATTCTTTTGATTTTGTGCTATTGTTTCTTTCTTTCTCACAAAGTTTTTAGCTTCCCTTTGCTCAATTCTATTTTTAAGGAATAATTTTATTCAAGTAGCTTTTGTAGCTTCATTTTGATTTAGTCAATTTTGCTCTTTAAGGCATTGGACTCATTGACAATTGGGATCTCTTTTTTCCATTTGAGCCAGAATGGTTGTTCAGATTTTATTTGCTTCATTATATTTTGTGTCTCATTCACTAAACTGTGAATTATGTTTTCCTGATTTTCCTGAATCACTCATATTTCTTTCCAATTTTTCCTTTAACTGGAAGCCTTGGGTGTAGGTCCTTTGACTTCGTTATCCTCTTCTGATTTTGTGTTTTGAACACCCTTATCACCACAATAATTTTCTATCATCAGACTTTTATTCTTCTGTTGTTTGATCATTTCCTCAATATTTCATTTGATTTTAATTCTTTGTTAAGGTAAAGCCTTTCTTTGAGAGAGAAATGCACACTGTAAAAAATTTCTGGGGCTTTCTGCAACTGTTTTCAGACATTATCTTAGGGATCTTTTTCTTTTCAGTTCTTATAAGGTAGTATGATATAAGGAGAAGGCTTAACTAAACTCTTGCCCTGTGTTTTGTTCTGTGGGTGAAAACAAATACCGCTTTATCTCTTGGAACTGTAAGGAAGGCCACAGAGAGTGGAGAAAGCCAGCAGGAGAATTTTAGCCTCAGTGCAGTCAAGGTCCCAGCAACTTAAGAACAGCAGAGGTCTCACAAATAGATAGCAAGCCAACAGGGAGGACTTCAGCCCTATACAAGGTTTGAAGCCTAAAACTACTAGGGTAAAAAGACAGGACTCAGTTGGGAACAAAGCACTGTTAAATCAGAACCTGGAAATAAAGGAGGAAAAAAGCCTCTGAGAAGGCAAGACCTGCACAGCATATGAAACATCATAACTAACAACAAAGAAAGGATCAAACCCCAGCCCCAGCAAAATGAAAATTTGCACCGATATTGCCAACACCTCAGGATCAGGAATAAAACAAAGATGAACAAAAAAGCTCAAAGAGCACAGACTACAGAAAATTTGTTTATTATCAAAGATGACAGCAGTGCCATGTCTGAAGAAGAAAGCAGTGAATAATCATTCACAGGAGAAGCATCAAAAATGTATAAATTGTATTCAAATACAAAAGCTCATCAAAGAAGAGAGAAAGAATAAAAATGGGAAAAAAGACATTAAATTCAAGCAAGAAAATTATGAAAAGCTGACCAAAGAAATCATCTCCATTAAAAGTAAAAATAAACAACTAGAAAAGACAAAATTGAAGATATTTGAATAAAATAAAATCTTAAAATTTAGAATTGAACACATAGAAACAGTATATCTACATGATACAAAATTCCATCAAACACAATAAAAAGGCTGAAAAAATTGAAGAAAATGGCGTCTTGGACTTCCAGCCAAGATGGAGGGGAGAGAAGACAGGCACTGTAATAAATGCTACTCTTTTCCCTCAAAAGTAACATGAAAGGAATCGCTTAACAGAATTTTGATCAACAATACCCAGAAAGAGAAGGTAGGAGAAGAACAACTATGAAGAAGTTCTGTCTCAGGGGACAATGGGTGAACCTGGAGACCAGAGCAGAGGATCAACGTCACACAGCAGCTGGGGGAGATCATAGGGTCAGGCTCATCCATTGAGATTTCAGTGACTGGCAAGTACAAGATCCAGCTTCAGCTGTGGAGTCTTTGGCCAGAGGGAGAAGAGTTACTGAAGGGTGATTTCCAGCAGAGTTTCATAGCACCTCTGGATAACAACCAGTTGGGTCAGGGACCTAAGTTCCATACTTTTAGTGGAGCCCTTTGCCCAGAACAAACAATAAAAAAGAGATTAACTCCCTCTCACAGGGTCCACCCCAAGGGGCAACCCAGACCCTGTTGGTGAGGACCTCACTCCAGAGAAAGCAACCAGCACACCCTACTAATTTGCCCTTGCAGTTACTAAACCAAGTGAACAAAGACTCTAAGATTGGGAAAGGCAAACCTCTCAGAGCCAGCTCCCCCCTCTCCCAACAAAAGATGAAAAAAGGCCAAAGAAAGGGGGGGCATGGAGAAATACTTAGAAGGGACAGATTCTAACCCACAGAGATCTAGTACTGCTGATGAGAATATGAATGAGTCTCCAGCCCAGAAAGACTTCCCTGAAGAAATCAAGAAGGAATTTAAAAATCGGTTGGAAAAACTGGGAAAAAAATCTCGAGAAAATTAACAAGTTACAAGAGAAAATTAACATCTCACAACAAGAAAACAAATCCTTGGGGAAAAAAAATTGGACATACAAAATGAGAATAAGTCTCTCAGTACTTCAATTGGGCAAATGCAAAAAAAGAAAATTATTCTCTCAAATCCTCAATTGGGAAAATGCAAAAAGGAAAGGATTCTCCCAAAACTACATTTGGGAAAATAGAAAAGTCCTTCAAAAATAGAATTGGCCAACTGGAAAAGGAGTCACCAAAGATAAAGGAAGAAAAATCTTCTCCTCTCAAAAAAAAAAAGAATGGAATCAGCAAAAACTAAAGGCTTCATGAGAAAATGAGATTGTGTTAAACAAAACCAAAATATTGAAAAAATAGGAAAAAATGTAAAATACCTCATCAACCGCACCACTGACCTTGAGAATAGATGAAGAAGAGACAACCAGAGAATTATAAGCCTTCCTGAAAACACAGAAAGGAAAAAAAAATCCTGGGCTTAATATTACAAGATATAGTGATGGAAAATTGTCATGATAACATGGAGGCATATGGTAAAAATAGTTATTGAATGAATATATCAATCACCTCCAGAAAGAGTTCCTAAAATGAAAACACTAAGAAATGTTGAGGCCAAATTGCAGAACTATCAGATAAAAGAGAAAGTCCTGCAAGCAGCCTGAAAGAAACACTTCAAATACCAAGGAACCACAGTAAGTATTATGCAGGATCTGGCCACAGCAACATTAAGGGATCAAAGGGTCTGGCATGAGATATTTCAAAGACCAAGGGAGCTTGAAATACAGTGAAGAATCCACTACCCCTCAAAGTTGAGCCTTCTCTTCCTGGGAAAAAGATGGACATTTAATGAAATGGAAGACTTCAAGATTTCATGATGAATATACCAGCGTTAAATAGAAAATTTAGACATAAAACAGGAGGCACAAGAGAAAAAAAACAAACAAACAGCAATCCAATATGATTTAACTGGCTATATACCCACTTGGGAATTGAGAATTGAAACTCTATGAGAGAATATACATAGCCAGAAGCAATGGACACTCATAACTTTTCTGTGACTCCGAATGATTTGAAAACAATACCTCCTTAAAAAGGGGGGCAGTAAGGAGAAGGTAGGTTGGAGGGAAACACAATGGGGTAAATCTCATTACATCAAGAGATACAAAAAACCAGTTGTAATTGAGGGGAAGAAAGGAGGAGTTGAGAACCACCTAAATTTCATCTCATCAGACTTGAATTAAAGTTAATTTAGAGACACTTATTTAAGTAAAGAGAAATCTTAGCTTTCAAGCATTAAAAGGGGAAAAGGGGAAGAGTGGTTGGGGAGGGGAAGAAAAAGGGGAGCTAACAGAAGGATGGGAAGAAGGGGAAAAGGGAAAGGGTAAAGAAAGGGGATGCAGTTGATATAAGAAGGCAAACACAGTGAAGGTGTCAGTATTCAGAAAGAAAACACAAGGGGAGATGGAAAAAGGGAAAAAAGAGGAAAATACAAACAGAAGTAAGATAGACTGGAGGGCAATAAAGAATTAGTGAATATAACTTTGAAGGTTAATGTGATGAACTCTCCCTTAAAATATAACAGAATACAGAGTGTATTAAAAACCAGGATCATGCAATATGCTGCTTACAAGAAACTAATTTGAAGCAGAGTGATACATATAGAGTAAAGGTAAAAGGTTGGAGCAAAATAAATTTTCCTTCAGCTGAAGTGAAAAAAGCATGGTTAGCAATCATTATCTCAGACAAAACAGGTGCAAAATACATAGTGTTAAAAGATATAAGGAAGGAAACTATATCCTCCCAAAAAGTATCATAGATAATAATGTAATTTTAATATAAATATGTATGAACCCAATGGGACAGCATCCAAATTTTTGGAGGAGTAGTTGAAAGAACTACAGGAACACATAGACAGCAGAACTCTAATAGTGGGAGACCTCAACCTCCCACTCTCAGATTTAGATAAAATGAATCTTGCTGCTTCCAAGAAACTCAGTTGAAGCAAAGAGATACAGATCGAGTAAATGTAAAAGGTTGCAGCAAAATATAGCTTGCTTCAAATGAAATGAAAAATCAGGGATAGCAATCCTTGTCTTATACAAAGCATCTGAAAAAATAGATATAGTTTAAGGAGATAAGGAAGGAAACTATATCCTCCTAAAAGCTACAATAGCAAATAAAGTATTTTCAGTACTAAATATCTATGCACAAATGTCATAGCATCCAAGTTCTTAGAGGATATGCTGAAGGAGTCACAGGAACCACTAGACAGAAGAACTCTACTGGTTGGAGAACTCAATCTCCCACTCTTAGATTTGGATAAACCTAACCATAAAATAAACAAGAAGGAAGCTAAGGAGGTAAATAGATTGTTAGAAAATTTATATATGATAGATCTTTGGAGGAAATTGAATGGGGATAGAAAGGAATATACCTTGTTTTTCTGCCACATAAACAAAAATTGACTATATACTAGGACATTAAAACCTAATGATCAACTGCAGAAAGGCAGAATAGTGAATGCATCTTTCTCAGATCATAGTGCAATAAAAATCATATGCAATACTGGGCCTGGGAGATACAGACCCAGAACTAATTGGAAACTAAATAACTTCACTTTAAAGAATGAGTGGATAAAGGAAAAATTTATAGAAAGAATTAATCATTTCATCCTAGATAATCACAATAATAAAGCAACATATCAAATCCTATGGGATACACTCAAGGCAGCTGTCAGGTGATATAATATAATCTTTAAATGTTTACACAAATAAATTAGAGAAAGAAGAATTCAATAAACTAAATATACATCTAAAAATTAGAGAAAGAACAAATTAAAATTCCCCAATTATATACCAAATGAGACATTCTAAAAATTAAAGGAGAAATTCATAAAATCAAAAGCAAGAAAACTATTGAATTATCAAATAAAATAAAGAGATGGTTTTAAGAACAAAAAACAATAAAACTGATAAACCTCTGATCAATTTGATTTAAAAAGAAGAAAGAAGGAAACCAAATTGATTGTATCATTAATTAAAGAGTTGAACTCACCACCAATGAGGAGGAAATTAAAGAAATAATTCAGAACAATTTTGCCCAACTTAATACCAATAAATTTGATAATCTATGTGAACCTGATGAATATTTACACAAAATAAATTGTCCATATTAAATGAAGAGCAAATTAAAAACCTAAGTAACCCTATCTCAGAAAAAGAAATTCAACAAGCCATTATTGAACTCCCTAAGAAAATATCCCTGGGCTGGATGGATTCACAAGTGAATTCTATCAAGCATTTAAGAAACAATTGGATCCATTTCTATGTAAAGTCTTTGGAAAAATAGGTAAAGAAAGAACTCTGCCTAACTCTTACTATGAAAACAATATGGTGCTGATACCTAAAACTGGAAGAGGTAAAACAGAGAAAGAAAATTATAGACCTATCTACCTGATGAATATAGCTGTAAAAATCTTAAATAAAATATCAAAAAAGCAATTATAGCAAGTTATTACTAGGATAATATATTATGACCAAGCAAGATTGATCCCAGGAATGCAGACTTGGGTCAATATTAGGAAAACTCAGTATAATTAATTATATCAATAACATACCTATCAGAAATCATATGATCATATGAATAGATACTGAAAACGCTTTTGACAAAATACAGCACACATTCCTTCTAAAAACACTAGAGAGTGTAGTAATAAATGGTTTGTTCCTTAGAATAAAAAGCAGTATCTATCTGAAACTATCATCAAGAGTTATATGCGGGGGTGGAGCCAAGATGGGAACAAGAAGGGATCCAGTCTTAGGAGCTCTCTGATAAAATTCATCAGCTAAGGACTCTAACTAAACTTTCGAGAGACAGAACCCACAAAGGGTCCCAGTGAGGCAGTGGTCCTACTCAAGGTAACCTGGAAAAGAGCAGAAAGGCTCTGCTCCCCGGGATTGGAGAGGTGGCCTGCCAGAGGGGTGGCCTGCCAGAACCAAAGAACCTCAGCCTCCTGGAGGCAGCCCCAGGGAGCTGGGAGTCTCAGCTCACAACAGTGGGGGAGTCTCCTGAGCTGCACCCCGAGGAGCACCGAGCACAAAGTAGTGGAACAGCAGGGGACCTCTGCCAGAGGGAGCACGCGGAGCCCAGCCCTCAGGGCACACAGTTAGCAGCTTGGTCTTTCCCGAACCCTGATCCAGGAAACAGAAGCAGGTGGAGCCCATAAGCAGGAACCCCCAGGGCTTGAGCCCATTGAGCTGAGGGAGGGGAGTGAAGAGAGACTGCCTAGCTCTGTCCTCTGCCCCTGAAACAAGCCTCTGGGGCTCTGACCACATTCAAATCCTGATCGCAGTCAGGCCCCCCCATAAAACAGCAGGCCCCCCCCCTCAGCCCCTTGGCAGAGGGGCGCGCTTATGGTCATTCACAGACCAGGAGGGAGGACAGAGCCTCACACACTGAGACCCTTGTGGGAGTGTCCCAAAAGCTCAAGAAACACCCCAAACCAGGCCCAGGCTGGGAAAATGAGCAAGCAGAGAAACAAAAGGTAGACTATTGAGAAATATTTTACAAATGAGCCCAAGAAAGATGAAAATACTCAGTCTGAAGATGAGGAAGCACAAGCTCCTGCATCTAAAGACTCCAAGAAAAACAGAAATTGGGCTCAGGCTATGACAGAGCTCAAAAAAGACTTTGAAAATCAAATGAGGGAGTTGGAAGAAAAACTGGGAAAAGAAAGGCGAGAGATGCAGGAAAAACATGAAAATGAAGTCAGCAGCTTAGTCAAGGAAATCCAAAACAATCCTGAAGAAAATAGCATGCTAAAAACCAGCTTAGGTCAAATGGATAAAACAGTTCAAAAAGTTATTGAGGAGAAGAATGCTTTAAAAAGCAAAATTGGCCAGATGGAAAAAAAGATAAGAAAACTCTCTGAGGAGGAAAATCCTTCAGACAAAGAAAAGAATTCAGGGAGATTGAAGAATTGACCAGAAATCAGGAATCAATACTTCAAAACCAAAAAAATGAAAAATTAGAAGAAAATGTGAAATATCTGATTGAAAAAACAACTGATATGGAAAACAGACTTAGGAAAGATAATTTAAAAATTATTGGAATACCTGAAAGTCATGATCAGGAAAAGAGCCTTGACATCATTTTCAAAGAATTACTACAGGAAAATTGCCGTGATATTCTAGAAGAAGAGGGCAAAATAGAAATGGAGAGAATCCACCGATCCCCGCCCCGAGAAAGAGATCCCCAAAAAACCAACCCCTAGGAATATTATAGCCAAGTTCCAGAACTCCCAAGTCAAAGAGAAAATATTACAAGCAGCCAGAAGGACACAGTTCAAATATCGTGGAGCTGCAGTCAGGATCACACAGGACTTAGCAGCAGCTACATTGGAAGCTCGTAGGTCTTGGTATACAATATACCAGAAGGCAAGAGAGCTTAGAATACAGCCAAGAATGAACTACCCAGCAAGGCTGAATGTCCTCTTCCAGGGAAAAAGATGGACTTTCAGTGAACCAGGGGAATTTCAAAGGTTCCTTTTGGAATGTCCAGAGCTGAACAGAAGGTTTGATCTTCACATACAGGACTCAGGTGAAGCATGGAGATTGGAGGAGAGGGGGGAAATATGAGGGACTTAATGAGGATGAACTGCATGTATTCCTGCATAGAAAAATGACACTGATAATACTCATATGAACCTTCTCAGTTAATAGAGCCGGTAGAGAGAGCTTTTATAGTTGAAGCACAGGATAAAGCTGAATTCGAAGATAAAATATGGAGTAAAAATGGAGTAAATAGAAAAAAGGGAAATGGAATAGGAGAAAGAAAAAGGAGAGGGGGAATAGTCCAAGATATTTCACATAAGATTTTTTTTTTATTACAATGAGCTATTGCAATGACATGGAAGGGGAGATGCAAGGGGGAATGAGGGAACCTTTACTCTCATCAGAGATGGCTAGGAGAGGAAAAAGCAAATATCCTCAATGGGGTATAGACATCTGGAGTAAGAAGGAGCGGGGAGCAGGGGAAAAGGGTGGGGATGTGAATAAAGGAGGAGAGGATGGACCATGCAGGGAGAGTGGCCAGATATAACACATTTTCTTTCTTACTTCTTGCAAGGGGCTGGGAATGGAAGGCCTGCCCAGGACCACAGGGCCAGGTGGATTCTGGGCTTAAGGGGTGGTATGGGGGCTCAGGGCTTCTTGGCCCCAGGACCAGGGATCTGTCTGCTGCACCACTCAGTGACCCTACAGCAGAGTCTTAGTGAAAGGAGAGAGAAAATACAGTACATGGTAGTGGAGAAATAAGAAAGGAGGTAGTTGCGATCAGCAATGGCAATGGTGGAAAAATATGGAAATAACTTTTGTGATGGACTTATCATAAAGAATGACAGAGTAGAGTTCTTGGTGTTGGAACAAAGACTCAAGCACATTTTTTTGTTATTATTATTTGGGGGAGGATGCAGGGCAAGTGGGGCTGGATGGCCTTTCTGGGGCCACATAGCAGGGTGATCTTTGGGTGTCTGGGGCTGGATTTGGACCCAGGTGCTCCTGGCTCAAGGGCCAATGCTCTGTCTGCCACCCAGCCACCCCTACTATTATTACTATTTTATTTTATTTTGGGTCTTTTTTTTTCTTTCTTTTTTTTTGTTTTTTTTTTTGGTTTTTCCAGGGCAGTGGGGATCCGGTGGCTTGCATGTCACATGGCTGGGTTATTGTTGGGTTTACGAGGCTGGATATGGACTCGGGTGCTCATGGCTCCAGGGCTGGTGCTTCATCCGTTGCGCCACCTGGCCATACCTACAATTATTACTATTATTATTTTTTATTTTAATTTTTTTCTCTCCCCTTAATTTTTTTCGCCCAAACAAGTCTCTCTATATTCATGGGGGAGGAGGGGCATTTTGTTTACTTTTAACAAAGATTATTTTATTAATGTAAAAAAACATTTGTACAAAATGAGAATAAAAAATAAATTTAAAAGAAAAAAAAGAGTTATATGCAATGGGAATGGGCTTGATGCATTCACAGTAACATCAGAGGTGAAACAAAGATGCCCATTATCACCACTATTATTCATTATACTATTAGAAATGTTTGTTTAAGCAATAAGGAAAGAAAAAGAAATTGAAGGATTTAGAATATTGAAGGAGACAAAACTCGCTCTTTTTGCAAATGACATGAGGTATCGCTAGAGAATCACAAAAAGTCATGTAAAACACTACAAGAATTAATTAACAACTTTAGCAAAGTAGTGGTATATAAAATAAAGCATCATATATCCTCATCATTTCTATATATGACTAGCAAGATACAGCAGAAAGACCTAGAAAGAGAAATCCCATTCATAATATTCTCAGAAAAAATAAAATACCAGGGATTCTTCCTGCAAAGGGAGATTCAAAAACTTTATGAAAACAATTACAAAACTATTCTCACACAAATAAAACCAGATTTAAATACTTGGGCAAACATCAACTATCCCTAGGTTGAGCTAAGGTAATAAAAATGACAATTCTACCAAAACTAAACTACTTGTTTAGCACCCTCCCAATAAAAATTCCAAAAAATTAATGAGTCAGAAAAAGTTATAAATAAACTTATATGGAAAAATAAAAAGTCACAAATTTCCAGGAATTCAATGAAAAAAATACAAAAGTAAGTGACTTAGCCTTACCAGATCTAATATTATATTATAAAGTATCAGTCATCTAAACTGTTTGGTATTGACTAAGAAATAAAGTCATGGATCAGTGGAATAGACTAGGTGCAATAATAGGAAATGATTACAGTAATCTAATGTTTATAAACCCAAACAGTTCAGCTTTTGGGATAAACACTCTCTATTTGATAAAAACTGTTGGGAAAATTGGAAGTTAGTATGGAAGAAACTTAGATTATACCAACACCTCATACTCTGTACCAAGAAAAGATCCAAATGAATACTGGATTTAAATATAAAAAACAATATTATAAGCAAAGTAGAAGATCAAGGAGTAGTTTACCTGTCAGATCTATGGAAAAGGAAACAGTCTATTACCAAAGTAGGGATAGAGAACATCATTAAAAACTAAGTAGATAACTTTCATTACATTAAATTAAAAAGACTTTGCACAGTCAAAAACCACTACAACCAAGAGTAAAATAAATGTAGTAAATTGGGAAACAAATTTTTCAACTAGTGTTTCTGACAAAGGACTCATTTCCAAAATATATGAAGAACTGATTCAAATTTTCATAAAAATAAGTCATTCCCCAACTGACAAATGGTCAATGGATATGCAAGGTCAATTTGTAGCTGAGGAAATCAAAGCAATCCATAGTCATATGAAAAATTGCTCCATATCATTACTTTTTAGAGAAATGCAAATTAAATCATCTTTGATATACCACCTCATACCTCTCAATCTGGCCAATATGACCAGAAAAGACAATGATAATGTTGGAAGGGATGTGGGAAATCTGTGACACTATTACATTGTTGGTGGAGCTAAGAACTCATCCAAACTTTCTGGAGAACAATTTGGGATTATGTCCAAAGGGCAAAAAAAAATGTGCATACCCTTTGATCCAGCAATAACACTACAGGGTCTATACCCTGAAGAGTTTATGGAAAAGGGTAAAAATATCACATGTACAAAAATATTTATAACAGTCCTGTTTGTAATGGCAAATAATTGGAAATTAAGTGAATGTCCTTCAAATAGGGAATGGTTTAACAAAGTGTGGTATATGTATCTCATGGAACACTATTGTTTTAGTAGAAACTGGAAGGGATGGAACGTCAGGGAAGCCTGGAAATATTTGCATGAACTGATGCTGAGTGAGATGAGCAGAGCCAGAAAAGTATTATACACCCTAACAGCAACATGGGGGTTATGATCAACGTTTTTTTAAAAAATATTTAGGTACATTTTTGTTAGGCAATTGGGTTAAGTGGCTTGCCCAAGGCCACACAGCTACGTAATTATCAAGTGTCTGAGGCCTGATTTGAACTCAGGTACTCCTGACTCCAGGGCTGGTGCTCTATCCACTGTGCCACCTAGCAGCGCCAGTGATGATAAACCTCGAAGGACTTGCTCATTCTGTTAGTGCAACAACCAGGGACAATTTTGGACTATCTGCAAAGGAAAATAACATCTGTATCCAGAGAAAGAATTGTGGACTTTGAACAATGACCAAAAACTATTACATTCAAATTAGGGGAAAAACATCTTATTATATAATCTTACTGTCTCATACTTTATTTTCCTTTCTTAAGGATATGCTTTCTCTGTCATCACATTCAACTGAGATCAATGTGTAACATGTAACCATTGTAAGGAGTAGCAGAAAGCTTTCTGTGTGGGGTGAGGAAAAGGAAGCACGAATGGGGGAAAATTATAAAACAAAATAAATAAAATCTGTCAAAAAATTGAAAAAATTGTTAAGTACCTTCGAGGGAAAACAAATGATCCTAAAGATCCAGAAGAGACAATCTATGAATCTTCGGTCTACTAGAAATCCTATAAAAGCACCTGAAATACATAATGTGGGAGATTATAAGGGATAACTGTCCAAATCTACCAGAATAAGTTAATTATATATCCATTGAATAAATAATAATAATAAAAATAAAAATATAGCCATTGAAAGAATGAACAGAAGCCCTACAGAAAGAAACATCAGGATAAAAACTCCAAGGGTGTAATAATCAAATTCCAGAGCCCTCAAATGAAGGAGAGATTATATGTCAATTGTAGATGTGCAAATAGAGACTAAAAAATAGTTTCTGATAGAACAAGTAAATCTGGAAGTCATTTAAATAGAAATAATAATCCAAACCATAAGGGCTGATGAGATCACTAAGTGAACATGCATAAAGGAAAATGAGAACACCTGGGAAAATGACCTGTGATACACCTTCTCATAAAAAAAAACATGATATGAATTACAACAGAGATTTATTGGTCAGAAAGAAGGAGAATGAAGAGAGATCAATGTCACAAAATTCTAGAAAGAAGAAAATATCAAAGAAATGGTGATTAGTGTCAACAGCCATAGAGATGTCAGTAAAGATGAAGAATGAGAAAAGAATATTTGACAGTTAAGTAATCATTGGTAATTTCGAAAACAAAAGTTGAACAATGAGGTTCATAACAAGACTGCTAATAATTAAGGAATGAGTGATTGAGAAGTAACCAGGAACAATAGAAGATTAATGAGAGAAAGTATGTATGATAAAGGGAGAAATATAACGGAGAAATTGTGATTGGATGAAATCATAAATGCATACAGAGGGATTATTCTGGAACAGAAAGAAACTCCTCATGTGAAACAGGAGTGAATAAGGAAATAATGGCAGAAGCCTTTTGAGTATTTGTAGATTTATTCACTTTTCCAAGACATATAAGGCAAGATTCTCAGATGATAGGGTGGGAAGGTAAAGGAACTTGGGAAATTTGAAGAAGAATGGAAAAAACATACTACTCTGCTCAATGGGAAAGTTAATTATTTACAAGAGAGTAAAATGGTTGTTTTGCCTAAATGTGAACCCAGTTAAGATTATGTAACATAAACTGTAGTGGACCCAGTCTCTACAGTTTGGTTGTATGCTTTTGGTTTCCTTCAATGGTGCATAAATAGGAAACAAAGCAATGGTTGGTGAGGTTTGAAAGGGCATGGTTTTGGATAGGATTAAAGGGACATGAGTATTAAAAGAGGATAATTTAGAATTCAAATAGTTAATAGGGAATGGAACAAAATATAAGTAATATGGGATGAAGTCTTGATTAATAACTGAGAAGTTGAAACATTGGAGAGTACAATGGGAATAAATGTGTAGTACTTTTCTGTTTGTTTTCTTTCTTTGAGTTTTAAGTAAGAGGAAAAAGTGTAATAACACGAGCATATGATCAGATAAAGAAAATTAAGAGTTCATGAACATAGATGTGGAACACTAGAGGGTAATGAGATCATCTCTGATGTAGTTGTGGTAAGGGTTATAGGAAATTACTTTTGAGGAATTGAGGAGTACAATTGGGGAAGAGAAAAATTTTGAGTCAGAAACTGAATTCCTCGAGGGAAAGAGTTTTTCCTAGAAGTATGTAGACATGTTCTATCACAGTCTTAATTAAATAACTCACATGTGTATAATGAATTTGAAAAACGAAAGTTATTAAGTGGGTAACAGTAGGAAAAGTAAGCCTGGAAATAGTATGAGGAGCAAGTAATAATTAAAACTTCTCTCATCAACTGGGATATGAATGAAAGTGCAATCAACTATGGGAAATATTCCTAAGGGAGCTGTACTATCAGGATGGAGTCTATTTTCTTTCTTTCTTCTCTTTATTTTTTTCCACTTACAAGGAAAGATAGTTTACAACATTCATTTTTATGAGATTTCTAGCTTCAGTTTTTTATACCTTCCATGCAACCCTCTCCAAGAAAGCAAATAATCTTATATAGATAAACATGTGAAATAATAGTATACATATTCCACATTAATCATATTGTGACAAAAAATAAAATAAGGACAGCTATTTAGCACAGTGCATAGAGTACCAGTCCTAGAGTCAGGAAGACCTGAATTCAAATTCAACTTCAGTGGTTAATTATGACCTAGCTACGTGACCTTGGGTCAGTCACTTACCTCACTGCATGACAATAAGACAAAAAATAATAAGTTCCCCAAACAAAGAAGTGAAAATAGTAAGTTTCCGTCTGAATTCAGATGACAAAGTGTTTTCTCTAGAAGTTGTTAGTATTTTCCTCCATGAGTCTTTTGGAATTACCAGGGATAATTGTATTTCTGAGAAGAGATAAATCAGTCATATTTGATCTTTGTACAGTGTTGTTCTTATTTTGCACAATGTTCTTTGAGTTCTGCTGTTCATTCAGAATCTGTTCATGTAAACCTTAGCAGATTTTCTAAAACCCCCCTAATCATCACTTCTTGAAGCATAATAGTATTCAATTACATTAATATGCCATATCACATTTGACAAGCATTGAGACAGACTATTTTCAATGAGTGGAAGAAGATGGAGTAAGAAAGGAAAAACCACAATAGAAATGTTGAATAAGTTTTGAGTAACAGATTTGGAAAGAGAGGTAAGCTGATAAAGAAAATGAAGGAGCAGTCCATAAAAGATGGAATATTTTGTTTGAATAATTACAACAAGGAATTCAAATTTAGGGGATTGGGGTGGATATGAGAGTTAGAAGGATATTAATTGTTATGACATTAGTTTTGTTAGATTTACATCATCCCCAAGAATATTTTTTTGTGAATGTAATGGGAGGTGGCTGTAGAATTTGGGTTTGTGAATTCTGACAGCAAAAATAGGCATTGTGGATATAAAGTGGCTACAGGTGCTACCTATTCCTAGTCTTACTGTATTATCCTTAAAGTTCTACTTTATTTTAGGTTTTTGCAAAGCAAATGGGGTTAAGTGGTTTGCCCAAGGCCACACAGCTAGGTAATTATTAAGGGTCTGAGACCGGATTTGAACCCAGGTACTCCTGAATCTAGGGCTGGTGCTCTATTCACTGCACCACCTAGCCACCTCTAAACTTCTACTTTTAAAAAGTCTTTTACTATCTGGAAAAACTGAGCCCTCTCTTACAGGGGAAAAGTTGGATATTTAATAAAATGGGAGACATAGATATACTACTGAAGAGAAGACCAGAGCTAAATAGAAAATTTGAAGACTGCAAAACAGCAGACTGAAGAGACACATGAAAGCTAAAAAACAGGGTAAAGGAAAAATAAATTTCTATCCAATAAAATGAAACTGGCTACATCCCCCTTTGGAGAAAGATTCTTATAACTCTCAAGAATTTTAACTCTATTACAGAGAACATACTTAACCAGAAGTTATGGATACTCATGACATATCCATGATACTGATAGAATGATTTAAAACCAATATCTCCTGGGGGGGGGGGTCAGTAAAGATACTGTAGATTGGAAGAGATTAAATGAGGTAAGTCACATTACATAAAGAGGCACAGAGTACCTATTGCAATAGAAGGGAAGAAAGGAGGAGGTGATAATCACTTGAATTTTACTATCATCAGATTAGACCTAAGTTAATATAAATACAATCAGTTAAGAAGCTTATCTTACATTTAAAGTACAAAAACATAAAAGCACAGGATGGGAGAAAAAGAGGAACTAAAAGACAGTGGAAGGGGCAAAGAGAAAGTGGAAAGAAAAGGGAGGGGGCTTGGATATAAGGGGGCAAATATACTAAAAGTGGGGGTATTCAGAAGCAAAATACTGTAGAATATAGATCAAGTGAAAAAAAAGGGGAAATATAAACAGAGGGAAGATAGCATGGAGGTCAATAAAGAGTTAGTAAGTATAACTTTGTATGCGAATGTGATGAACTCTCCCATAAAATGTAAGCAAATAGCAGAGTGGATTAAAAAACAGAATCCTAAAATATGCTGCCTTCAAGAAAGTCATTTGAAGCAGAAGATATATACAGAGTAAAGATAAAAGTTTGGAGAAAAATCTATTTTGCTTCCACTGAAGTGAAAAAAAAAACAAGGTTAGCAATCCTTAACTCAGACAAATCAATTGCAAAAATAGCTGGCATTAAAAGAGATAAAGAAGAATACTGTATCCACGTAAAAGTTACCATAGATAAGGAAGCAATTTCACTACTAAATATGTTTGCAGCAAGTGGTATAACATCCGCATTTTTAGAAGAGAAGTTGAATGAATTACAGGAAGACATAGACAGCAAAACTATACTAGTGGGGGACCTCAACCTCTTATTCTCAGATTTAAATAAATCTAATCAAAAAATATACAAGAAGGAAGTTAAGGATGTAAAGAGAATGTTTGAAAACCAAGACATTATAGACCTTTGGACAAAGTTGAATGGGGATGGAAAGGAATATACTTTTTATTTTTACTACAGTAAATGGCACCTAAACCAAAAACTGACCATGTACTAGGCCATGAAAACTTAATAATCAAATGCAGAAAAGCGGGAAATAGAAATACATCCCTCTCAGATCATAATGAAATAAAAATCACATGCCATAATGGTCCAGGAAGAGATCAGCGTAAAACTAATTGAAAACCAAAGAACCTCATTTTAAAGAATGAGTGGTTCAAACTACAAATTATAGAAAGAATCAATGATTTCATCATAGATAATGATAATAACAAGACAGTGTACCAAAACTTATGGGATGTAGCCAAGGCAGTTGTTAGGAGAATTGACTTGAATACATGAATAAATTGGAGATAGAAGAAATCAATGAACTAAATATGCAACTCAAAAAATTAGAGAAAGAACAATTAAATACCTCCAAATTAAATACAAAAATAGAAATTCTAAAAATTAAAAGAGAATTTAATAAATTCAAAAAGAAATAAAACTATTGAACTAATAAATGAAACCAACAATTGGTTTGATGAAAAAAACAATAAAATTGATAGAACTCTATTTAATTTGATTAAAAAAAAGAAAGAAGAAACCCAAATTACCAATATCATGAATGTAAAAGGTGAACTCATGACAATGAGGAAATTAACATAACAATGCAGAATTATTTTGGCCAATGGTATGGCAATACATTTGATAATCTAATTGGATGAATATTTATAAAAATATTAGTTGCCCTGGTTAATTGAAGAGGTAATTAAATATTTAAATAACCCTATATCAGAAAAAGAAATTCAACAAACCATTATTAAACTCCCTAAGAAAAAAATCCCAAGGTACAGATGGATTCACAAGTGAATTCTATCAAATATTTAAGGAACAATTGCTTCCCATTCTATATAAACTCTTTAGAAAATAGGTGAGGAAGGAACTCTGCCTAACTTTTTCTTTCACACCAAAATGGTGCTGATACCTAAACCAGGAAGAGTCAAAACAGAGAAAGAAAATTATATACTGCTCTCCCTAATTAATATAGATGCAAAAATAATAAATGAGATCTTAGCAAAGTGACTATGCAAGTTATCATTAGGATGATACACTATGACAAAGCAGGATTTATCCCAGGAATGGAACTTTGATTCAACATTAGGAAAATTGTTAGTTTAATTGAATATATCAATGACAACTCATCAGAAATCAAATGATTATATCAATAGATGCTGAAAAAGCCTTTGAAAAAAATTCAACACTCAGTCCTACTAACAACACTAGAGAGATTAGGAATAAGTGGATTGTTACTTAGAATGAGCATTAAAGCAATGGCAATAAGTTAGAGGCATTCCCAATAAGATCAGGTGTGAAACAAGAATGCCCATTATCACCTCCATTATTCAATATTGTATTAGAAATGTTAGCCTCAGCAATAAGAGAATAAAAAGAATTTGAAGGAAGTAGAATTGGGAAGGAAGAAGCAAAACTCTCACCCTTTGCAAATGATATTATGGTATACCTAGAGAATCCTTAAAACTCATCTAAAAAACTGCCAGAAATGATTAGCAACTTCAGCAAAGTTGCAGGATATAAAATAAACCCTTATAAATCCTCAGAACTTCTGTATGTTAATAGCAAGATACAATAGGAATAGCTAAAAAGAGAAATCCCATCAGAAGTAACGTCAGACAATGTAAAATATTTTGGAATCTACGTGCCAAGGTAGACTCAGAAATTTGTTAAAAACAACTATAAAACTGTTCTCTCAAATATAAAATCAAATGTAAAAAAAAAACTGGGCAAAAATTAACTGCTTATGATTAGGCCAAGCTAATATAATAAAAATGACAATTCAACCTAAATTAAACCACTAATTTAATTCCCTACCCATAAAAATCCAAAAACCCCCAGCTTTAATAATTAGAAAAAAATATAAGTAAATTCATATGGAGAAATAAAAAGTCAAGAATTTCCAGGGATTTAATGAACAAAGTGCAAAAGAAGTTGGCTTGGTCCTGCCAGATCTAAAATTTTAAGGTATCTGTCTTCAAAACTGTCTGGTATTGGCTAAGAAATAGAGTGTTGGATCAGTGGAATAGACTAGTTGCAATAGCAGGAAATGATTGCTGTAGTCTACTGTTTGATAAAACCAGGCTCCAGCTTTTGGGATAAAAACTCTTTTTTAGATAAAAAATGTTGGAAAAATTGTAAGTTAGTATAGCAGAAACTCAAATTTGATCAATATCACATACCACATACCAAGTAATTATCAAAATGGATAAAGAATTTAGACATAAGTGACAGTATTATAAGAACACTAGGAGATCAAAGAATGGTTTACCTGTCAGATCTATGAAAAGAGAAGCAGTTGATGACCAAGGAAGAGATGAAGAACATCATTTAAACAAATTAGATCATTTTGATTACATTAAATCAAAAGGATTTTTCACATACAAAAACCACTGTAACCAAGGTCAAAAGAAATATAGTAAATTGGGAAACAATTTTTACAGCTAACATTTATGAAAAAGGACTCATTTCTAAAATATATAGAGAAATGAGTCAAATTTATAAAAAAAGGCTATTCCCCCATTGACAAATATCAAAGGATATGCAGAAGCAATTTACATATGAAGAAATCAAAGTTACCCATAGTCATATGAAAAATTGCTCTAAATAATTAATTATGAGAGAAATGAAGATTAAAGCTTCTCTGAGGTACCACCTCACACCTCTCAGACTGGTCAATATGACCAGCAAGGACAATGATCAGTGTTGGAAGAGATGTGGGAAATCTAGGACACTGATGCATTGTTGGTGGAACTGTGAACTCATCCAAAATTTCTGAAGAGCAATTTAGAATTTCACCCAAAGGTCAATAAAAGTGTGCATACCCTTTCACCAAGCAGCAACACTAATGGGTCTATATTCTGAAGAGATCATGAAAAAGAATATAAACAGCAATTGTACAAAAATATTCATAGCAGCTCTGTTTGTGTTAGCAAAGAATTGGAAATTGAGTGAATATCCATCAACTGGGGAAAGGCTGAATAAATTGTGTTATATGTACATTATACAAAAGTATTGTTCTATTAGAAAACAGGAGGAATGGGAATTCGGGAAAGCCTGGAGGAATTTGCATGAACTGATGCTAAGCGAGATGAACAAAACCAGAAGAATATTGTATACTATAACAGCAACATGGGGTTGATGATCAACCTTAACTGACTTGCTCTTTTCATAAGTACAACAATCAAGAGCAATTTGGGGATATTTGCAATGGAGAATACCATCTGTATCCAGAGAAAGAATTGTGGAATTTGAACAAAAAAAAAACCCTTTATCTTATTATGGAATCTTGCTATCTCTTATATTTTATTTTTTTTTCCTAAAGGATTTGATTTCTCTCTCAATACATTCAATTTAGATCCATCTAAAGCATAAATTTAGATCCATCTAAAGCATAGAAACAATGTAAAGACTAATAGGCTGCCTTCTGTGGAGGTTGGGGAGGGAAGCAAGATTTGGGCAAAAATTGTAAAATTCAAAAATAAATACATTTTTAAAAATCTTAAAAATATCTCAAAATTAGACTTGGTGATACAATTAAAACATTTTTCTGCTTCAATAGACATTTCATAATCTTTGCCATTAATCACAAACTATATTGAAGCATATTATATTATAATCATATGCATCAATACTAAATTACAGTTCAATTGCCCTATAACTAAGGAACATAAACATACACTGAGTAAAGAGAAAGATTTAATAGTCCTATGGCCTAACTATGTAGCAATAAAACATTTGGAACTTTGGAAGGGAAGAAGGTGAAGAAGAAGAAGAGGAGGAGGAGAATAAGAAGAATGGGAAGAAGAGCAAGAAAAAGAACAAGAACAAGAATAAGAACAAGAACAAGAAGAACAAGAACATGAATGAGAAGAATAACAAGAATAACAACAACAACAACAAGAGCAAGAACAAAAGGAAGAACCAAAACAAAAAGAAGAAAACCAAGAAGAAGAAGAAAAAGAACAAGTACTGGTTACAATACTAAGGACTTATATTTTATACTGATTTCACTTGATCATTATTTGTTGTTTATTCTTCAGGCTCAAAGAAGACAAGGCTTCAAGAATGTGATAAGGTGATATGTAAGTGAGTTGAATTTAAGTGAGAAATGGGTGATTAAATTCATCAACCTCAGGATCTCCCCTGGGGCTATCTAGGTCCAATAGTCAGATATGGAACAAGTGGTGATGGTCTCACTTACAATGGGAAATACTGTTTTGTTTTGTTTTATTTTTTAATCTCAGGTCTTTAACAAGTTTAAGTTTGTTTGAGAAAATGACCCATTAGTGATTAGGCTAGGTAAAACAAATGGACTCCTTAAACTAATTAAAATAAACAGATCTGAGATGGGAAAACCAACCATTTTTCTGACTAAAAATGAATTTTTATTTACATTCGCTCTGAGAAAATTATGGCTAAAATTTCACCAAAATACTTTTATTTGGATTAAATTTCACCTTGACATTTTCCTTATCATTTTTTCAATAGTTTGAACAATATTTTTCAAGAAATTATCAATATACATTGACATCTAAGATATTTGTACATTTCTCTATTCTTTCATCTGATATCTCATGGCCAATATTTTGGCTTTGACTGGTTCCTCACTTTATCTTTCCTTCAAAAAGATTCTAAAACAAGAAGACAAAATAGTCCTTGAAAAATATCTACTCATCCCAAAATAAAATCTGAGGAATATTGTAATTAAATTTCAGAATTCTTAACTAAAGGTGACAGTGCAAACAGCCAAAAAAGGGGAAATTTAAATACCATAGAATAACATTCAGCAATATGCATAACTTAACAGATTCAACAATAAAGAATAAGAGTTCCTTAAATATGATATTCCAGAGTGCAAAGGAGTTAGGAATATGACCAATAATCAACTGCCCTGCCTATTTTCAGCATATTCTTTCAAGGGGGAAAAGTTGGATTGTCAATGAAAAGAGGAATATCAAATTTACCTTATAATAATAATAATAGCAGAACTGAACAGAAAGGTTTGATCTTCAAATACAAGACTCAAGAGATGAGTACAAAGATAAACAGAAAAAAAAATAAAACTGTTAGTCAATAAAATTAAACTTTTTAACATCCCACCATGGGGAGATAAGGCTTGCTTCAATTGAGAGTACTATTTCTATTAGGAAAATTGAAAGGAACATATTTATACACAATGTGTGATTATGTTACAAGGATGCCTATGTCTCTGAAGAATTGGATTTTCATTGGAATAGTTGAAAGCAGCATATTAGACAGGGGTTGTGGGTACAAAATGATCATAATGCTATATTACATATAATGCCTGAGAATTATAGCTTTATTAAGACAGTAGATAGTAAATAGAAGATGTGGGTACAATATAGGTATAACACAATAAAGAAATAAAAAATGTATTATACTGGGAGGAAAGGGCAGAGGCATAAGAGGATAAATAACATTACATGAAAAGGCACAAAAGATCTATAATAGTATATGAAAAAAAGGGAGGGTGGGGTACAGAATAAATCTCATTTTCAACAGATTTGACTCAAATAAGGTATTTATATTCCCTATTGAATTTAAAAATTTATCTTTTCCCACAGGGAAGTAGGAGGAAAAAAGAAAGGGAAGAAGTAGCTGAAAGAAGAAACTGGGAAAACATAAGGGGGGAAAGAAAAAGGGGGAAATGGAGAATAAATGGGAAGGAGGTTGTTAGAAAGAAGAAAAAATTGAATGAGGCAGCAGGCAACAAGAAAACATTGGTATAGAGAGATTAGGTGAAAGAATAGAGAAATATACAAACAGGAGGTGGATAGGATAGAGAAAAATAAAATTTTTTTAAAGCCTACAGCACCCAGTATTCCCAGATGGTCTCCCATCAAATACTAACAAGGCACAACCCTCCTTAGCTTCCGAGATCAAAAGAGATTGGGTGGTGTTCAGGGTGGTATGGCCATAGACGAAATAAAGATTTAATAATAATAACTGCGAAAGTAAATAGGATGAACGTTTTCATAAAAGAGTGGATTAAAAACCAGGATTCTCCAAAGTGATGCTTAAAAGAAATACATTTGTGTAGGGCAGCTAATTGGTGCAGTGGCTACAGCACTGGTCCTAGAGTCAGGAGGAACTGAGTTCAAATCCTGCCTCAGACACCTAATAATTACCTATGAGTGTGATCTTTGGCAAATCCTTTGAACCCATTGTCTTGCAAAAAAAACAGTTAAAAATACATTTGAAGCATTGAGTTATATGTAGGTTAAGAGTAAAAGGCTTTAATAAAAAAATATGCTTTAGCTGAATTAAGGATAAAAAGCAGGTTCAGCAATCCTCTTTCAGAAAATGTAAAAGTCAGGGTGGCTAGATGGCACAGTGGATAAAGCACTGGAGTCAGGAGTAACTGGGTTCAAATCCAGTCTCAGACACTTAATAATTAACTAGCTGTGTGGCCTTGGGCAAGCCAATTAACCCCATTTGCCTTATAAAAAAAAACAAAAAAGAAAAGGTAAAAGTTAAAAGAAATCTAATTAAAGGGAGAAAAGAAGAAAATTGCATCGGCTTGATGGTACCACAGGCAATGAAGTAATATCTATATTGAACATATATGCAACAAGTGATATAGCACGGGCCAGAGCCTAGATGGGAATGCCCTGAAATTCATCCTCAAATAATTACAAAAGCCATCAAATTATGACTTTAGCCAAACTTTAGAGGGGCAGAACCCACAGAAATATTGAGTGATACAATTATCCAGTCCAATGCAACTTAGAAGATCCATGGGAAAGGGCAGTTTCACTGGGAACTGGGGTTGGAAATAACTGTAGTGCAACTGGGCTGCAGCCACCTAGACCAGAGCAAATCAGCTCCAGTCTCCCAAGAATAGTCTGTGGGGTGTCTGAGTCCTTGGGGGTGCCTGAGTCCATAGCAGAGTGAATAGTTTATAGACCTCTTGTCCCAGGGATCACTGGTGATGACTTGAGGGAGTAGTGAAAGACCTCTACCTCGCTAGAGTGAACATGTAGCCTGAGTCAGCACCAGTCTAGAAGCAGCCCAATGATGAGAAACTATGGAGTCATCCAAAGCTTCCAGAACTCTCAACCCACAGAAAGTAAGGGGGTGGGAAGAGACTGCATAGATCTCTCTGCTATAGCTGGGCAGGACTCTTCTACTTTGCTCACACTCAGATCCAGATCACAGTCTTTGGCCTGCTACTAGCATAGAGGAACAGGGACATACCTCACAGCTCCAGGGAAGAGGGGAGGGCTTGGGGTCATTCACAGTCCAGAGCACAGGCAAGAGAGCAGACAGAGCCTCTCATAAGATGTTGAATTAATTGGAGTCCCAAAGGGAGCATCTCCAAAACATGCATTACCATTGAAAGTACAGTAAATCAGTCATAGACTGAGGAAATGAGCAAACAAGAGGAAAAAGAAGAACCTGACTATAGAAAATTACTTTGGTCCCAGGGAGGATCAGAAGATAACAAAGTTGAATCTTCTGTATGCAAAGTCTCCAAGAGAAATAAGAAATGGACTCAGGTTATGGACAAGTTAAGAAAAATATCTTGAAAAGCAAATAAGGGAGATAGAGGAAAAATTGGGAAGATAAAGGAGAGCAGTGCAGATAAATCATGAAAACCAAATGAGTAGCTTGCTGAAGGAAATACAAAAAAATTACTTCAGAAAAAAGTGAAGGTTAGGTCAAATGGGAAAAAAAAAGCTTAAAAGGCAAATGAGGAGAAGACTGCCATGAAAAGGAGTTTGAAAAGGAGATAAAAGGAAGCTGATTGCTTTGTGAGAAATCAACAAATAATACAACAATAGTAAAATATTGAAAAACTAAAAGAAAATGTGAAACATTTCATTGGACAAACAACTGATCTGGAAAACAAATCCAGAAAAGAGAATTTAAAAATAATTGGGTGCATCTTGGGCAGCTAGGTGGTGTAGTGGTTAAAGCACCAGCCCTGGAGTTGGGTTCAAATCCAGTCTCAGACACTTAATAATTACCTAGCTGTGTGGCCTTGGGCAAGCCACTTAACCCCGTTTGCCTTTCAAAAAAAGTTGGGCTATCTGAAAGTCATGACCAGAAAAAGAGCCTAGGTTTCATTTTTTTTTCAAGAAATAATATAGCAAACTTATCATGAGTACCTAGAAGCAAAGGGTAAAATAGAAATTGATGCAATCTACCGATCAGCTCCTGAAAGAGATACCCCTCCCAAAAAAAATAAAAAATTCCCAGGGTTTTTATTGCCAAAATCCAAACCTTTCAAGTCAAAAAGAAAATACCTCTAACCACCAGAAAGTAACAGTTCAATGACCATGACAATTCACACAGGTTTATAAAATATTTGGCAGGATCTACATTAAGGACTTATAGTGCTTGGAATATAATATTCCAGAAGGTAAAAGAGCTTGATTTACAACTGAGAATCAAATACCCAACAAAACTGAATGTATTCTTTCAGGTGAAAAGATGGACTTGCAGTGAATTAGGGAAGTTTCAGACTTTCCTGTTGAAAAGACCAGAACTGAACAGAAAGTTTGTTCTCCAAATACAGGACTCAGATGAGGCATAGAGAGGGTGGACAGGAAGGACAAATTATGATGGATTTAATGATATTGAATTTCTATTATTCCTGCATGGGATGAAGATACTGATGCCTCATATGAACCTTCTCATTTATAAGAGCAGTTACAAGGAGTATATACAGACAAGTTACAGAAGGAAGTTGAATATAATGGTATATTATAATTTGAAGATGGAGTCAATGGGTGAAAAAGGAAAGTACAGGAAGACAGGGAAAGGAGAGGTAGAACAGGCTATTTCACATTAAAGAGTCAAGTAAAAGCTTTTGCAATGGAGTGGAAGGAGGGAAGGTGAGGCAGAATGAGTGAGTCTTTATTCTCATCAGAAATGACTCAGTGAACAAATAACATTCACACACTCAAAAGGGTATAAAAATCTATTTTGCCCTAAAGAAAAATGAGAGGAAAGGGATGGAATAAGGGGGACAGTGGATGGGAGAGGGGAGTTGGTGATAGAAGAAAGGGCAGATCATGGGACAAGATACTCAGTTACAGCATGCTTCTGAGCAGGGACAGGATGAAATGAAAGATAGAAAAGAATAAATGGGAGTGGAGAGTAATAGAATGGAGGGAAATACAGTTCACAATAGCAACTGTGCAAGAAATTATTGAAGCAACTTCTCTGATAGATATGATAAAGAAGAGAACTCCTCCCAGAAACAGAGCCAATGGAATCAGAATACAGACTTAAATGCACTTTCTTTTCCTCTCACTTCATTTGTCTTGAGGTTTCTCTATCTTTATTTGGGGTGGGGGGTAGGGAACATATGTTTATTTTCACAACAAGATTATTGTAATAATATAAAAATGAATAAACCAAAACAATAAAAATATGAATATAGGGGTGGCGAGGTGACACAGTGAATGGAGCACTGGCCTTGGAATCAGGAGTACCTGGGTTCAAATCTGACCTCAGACTTTTAATAATTACCTAGCCGTGTGGCCTTGGGCAAGCCACTTAAACCCACTGCCTTGCAAAAAAAGAAAAATAAATAAATAAATAAATATAGATCCATATTAAAGAAAACACACAAGTGATATAGCATCCGGATTCTTAGAAGAGAATCTAAAAGAGTTACAATAAGACACATAGAAAATTATATATGGGGGGGGCAAATCCTCCCTCTCAGAATTAGATCAATCTTGCACAAAATAAGCAAGAAGGTTAAGAGGGTAAACAGAATTTTATAACAGTTAGATATGCTAGACCTTTGGAGAAGAAAGAAAGAATGTGGTAATTGATAAATGCTGAAGAGAACATGTGAAAACCAGGACACTAAGTTACTCTTAGTGGTGGTGTGAACTGATACAATCATTCTAGAGAACAATTTGGAACAAGATGAAAAAGATACAAAAACTGGTCCTATCCTTAGATCCATTGTTACCACTAGTGGATTTATATCCCAAAGAGATCATTAAAATGTGAAGAAGACCTACATGTATAAAAATATTTATAATTATCTCTCTTTGTCGTGGCAAGAATTGGAAATTGAGGAGATGCCCATCAATTGAAATTAGACTGCACAATTATGGTATATGAATGTAATTGTGTACTATTGGATTTTTAAGAAATCGTGAGATCACCAACCCTGGAGTCAGGTGTACCTGAGTTTAAATCTGGCCATGTGGCCTTGGGCAAGCCACTTAACCCCACTGTTTTGCAAAAAACCTTAAAAATAAAAGAAATCATGAGAGGAGACTTTTGGGGAAGACCTAAGAGGGCAGTTTGAAGCTAAGATACTCCTAGAGCTTTCCCCTACAAAAGCTAAATGAAGCCTCTGCACTGACATTCAAGCTACAAATTCCACCAAGAAAAACAGAAGCTCCAAAGAAGTTATCAACAGTAGACATTGAGAATGATCTTCATTGAATGTGTGTCTCTTTGGAGGAAAAGGGAAAGTAAAGCCCACCTAGGTGGGAAAGCGGGAAATCAGTGGGAGATTTTTAGTTACAGTCACAATTTTTATTCACAGCAGTCCAGGTCCTAAAATTTTGACAACAGTAAAGGACCCCACAACAAAGTCTGAAGCCTGGGAACAAAGAGGGAAAAGTCAGGAATGAGTTGGGAACAAACTACTTCTTGGGCAGAACTTAAATATATATATATATATATATATATATATATATATATATATATATATATGTGTGTGTGTGTGTGTGTGTGTGTGTGTGTGTGTACACATGCATATATGTGCATATGCATATACATGTGTGTGTGTATAAAGGTATGTATATAAAGATAAATACATATGTATATACATATATATATATATATATATATATATATATATATATATATATATGAAAAATAAAAATAAATCTCTGCAAAGGCAAGGCCTGGACTACATAGGAAACATCTTGTCCAATGACAAAACAAGAACCAGGAATCAGACCCCAGACCCAGCATAAAAAACTTGGATCTATACTCCCTATACCCCATGAGCAGAGCTCAAACAATAAAGATGAACAAAAAAGCTAAAAGAGCCCTCATTATAGAAAATTACTTTGCAGATAAAGATGAAAACTATGCCATGTTGAGAGAAGAAATCAGTGAAAAATTACAGAAGTCTCAAAAGAGTCTATGAAATAGACTCAAATCTAAAAGCTCATAGAAGAACTTAGAAAAGAATTTAAAAACCAAAGAAGAGAGTAAAATGAAAAATGGAAAAAAAGAAATGAAAGTCATGACAAAAAAATTATGAAAAATTGCCCCCAAAACCCAACTGCTTCAAAAGCAAAAATACCCAAAATGGAAAAGGAAATACAAAAGTTAATGGAAGAAAATAAAACACTAAGATTTAGAATTTAAGAAATACAAACCAATATATCTATGAGAATACAAAATTCCATCAAACAAAATTAAAAAAAGACTGAAAAAATTGAAGAAAACAAAAGTACCTTTTAGCAAGAACAAATGACCCGGAAAATAGATCCACTAGAAATAATTTACTGAACATCAGACTACCAGAAAGCCTAGATCAAAAAAAAAAAAAAAAGAACCTAGAAAATATCATGCAGGAAATAATCAGGGAAAATTCTACAAACTGAACAAAAAGGCAATATAGTCTTAGAAATAATACACAGAACTCCTCCAGAAAGAGACTTCAAGGTAAAAACTCCAAGGGCTGTTATAGTCAAATTCCAGAGTTCTCAAATAAAGGAGAAGTTACTGCAAGCAACAAAAAGGAAACAATTTAAAATCAAAAGAAAAACTATTAGATTCACACAGAACCTATGAACCTCAACAGCAACAGACTGGAGGACCTAGAATACTATATTTTGGATGACAAAGGGTCTGGGATTGCAACCAAGAATTTACTACACTCCAAAATTTAGCATATAATATCAGGGGAAAAGACAGCTGACTGTGCAATGAAATAGAGAGTTTCCACAATTTCCTGATGCCAAGACCAGCACTGAATGGAGAATTCAATTGTCAAATACACAATTCAAGAGATGCATAAAAAGGTAAATGAAAAGGGGAAGGAAAAAACCAAAACAAATGTTAGTCAAGACCATGAAATTGTATACAGTCCAAAAAAGGAAGATACAATACTTTTAAGTCTTGATAATTTTACTTCTCTTAAAATAAATAGAGTCGAATATACTTGAAGAGAGTGAACTTAGGAGATATGGGTATAGTTAGGTCTTGTCTCTCCAATGAAGAGGACTAAGATGACATCACTATATTTAAGACAAAAAGCCCTTATGAGATGCAAGGGTGTTTCCTATAAATTTAAGTGTCTCAGTTGCCTTTGACTGACTTTAATTCTGCTGTTGCTCACAAATCAGCATTTTTTCTGACAAGGGCATAACAAACTGGGCAGTCCTGCCTCAATGTCCCCCAAAACTTACAATCAACTGTAAAGCTCTTTATTGAGAATTTCAGAGAAACACAATACTTAAAGCACTTTGAGATTCTTATAGTTAAATAAATCAGGGTTAAATTGAATTCAGCCTTTACTTAACAAATGTTTTAGTGCCCTGGGGGCGGGGGTAGGAGAAAGTATGGAATAGTTTACCTGTCAGATCTTATGATCAAGGAAGAGATGGTGAACATCATTAAACACAAACTAGACAATTTTGATTACATTAATATAAATAACTTTTGCACAGACAAATGTACTGTAGCTAATATAAAAAAGTAGTAAATTGGGAAACAATTTTTGCAACTAGAATTTCTGACAAAGGACTCATTTCTAAAATATATAGAGAACTGAGTCAAATTTAGGAAAAAAACAAGTCATTCCCCAATTGACAAATGGTCAAAGGATATGCAAAGGCAATTCACATATGAGGAGATCAAAGTGATCCATATTAATATGAAAAATTGCTCTAACTCATTGCTTAGTAGAGAAATGCAAATTAAATCATCTCTGAGTGGCCACTTCATACCTCTCAGACTGGCCTATATGATCAGAAAGTATAATGATCAATATTGGAAGGGATATGGGAAATCTGGGCCACTAATGCATTATTGGTGGAGCAATTTGGAATTATGTCCAAAAGACAACATATATATATATATATATATATATATATATATATATATATATACATACCCTTCGATCCAGCAATACCACTACTGGGTCCATGAAAATGGTAAAGATATAACTTATATAAAAATTATTCATAACAACTGTTTGTAGTGGCAAAGAACTTGATCTTGAATGAATGTCCTTAAGCTGGGGAATGACTGAATAAACTGTGGTTTATGTATGTTATGGAACACTATTGTTCTCTTAGAAACCTGGAGAAATAGGAATTCAGAGTAGCCTGGAAGGATTTATATGAACTGATGTTGAGTGAGATAAGCCAAACTAAAAGAACATTGTGTATCATAACATCAACATGAGGTTGATAAACAATCTTAATGGACTTTCTCATTTCACCAGTGCAACAGTTAGGGACAATTTGGGGGTATCTGCAATGGAGAATACCATTTTTATGCAGGAAAAGAGTTGCATAGTTTGAACAAAGACCAAAAATTTTATAACCTCTAATCAAAAAAAAGAACTTTTCTTATTGTGTAATTTTGCTATCTCTTATACTTTATTTTTTCGCAAAGGAATGATTTCTCTCTCAAAACATTCAATTTGCATCAATGTATGGTATGGAAACAATGTAAAAACTACAGACTGACTTCTGTGGGGGCTGGGGGTAGGGAAGCAAGATTGGGGGAAAATTGTACAATTCAAACATAAATAAATTAAAGAAAATTTAACAAAAGGAAATGGGGCCACAAGACCAAATATAAATATCATGTGCAATCCTGACTTAGAAAACCACACGTTTGTATAATCTAGGTTCTATTATATTTTTATTTGTATTGTTAAATAATTACCAATTATATTTTAACCCATTTCCCTTAGTGGGTTTCAGTGTTTAATATGTCTTTTCCTAGAGTATTAAGGAGGTTGGTTAAATGATCAGCCTGTCACATAACAAGCATGTGTTAGACAATGAATTTTACCCCAGTCTTTGCTGGCTTAAGGCTGGTAGTCTCTTGAATACATTGTGACAGTCCACTGTTATAGTAGATAGAGCAATGGATGGAGTCAGGATGACCTAAGTTAGTTATTAACTAAGGAAAGTCATTGAACCATTGATTTTCATCAATTATAAATTGGGGACAATAATGATGTTTGTTATATTGATGAATATAATGAAAGGCTTTTTCATGTATACTGTATCCCCACTGGAACTGCATCCTTAATGAAATAGTCTAATCAGGGTCATATGACATCATCAGACATGGATAAGTTGAGATCTGAGTCACTAGAAGCAATGCCTATACCAGTATCACAGATGCGTTGATTATTGTTGGAGAAACATGTCTCAAGTACATATAAAATGTGACAATAAACCAGCAAGTCTTTCTGCTGTGTAGGAGGCAAGAATTTATCTCATTAATCCTTTTAGTGTTATATTATATTAAATTAATATATTTTATTTGTTTCCTTTTTGAAGTAATTTCATTTATATATCTAATCACATTTTCTTGAAAACACATGAGAATGCACATATGCATATACAATATTTATGTATATAGATACATATATATGCTTACCAACACACATATACATATATCTGCATTTTTTCAGATAGGGGAAATGACTATTTATTGAACAAAACAAACCTTAATTTGTTAGAATTATGGTTATTGGAGCATGGTTCTGAGGTTATTCAGTAGATAGACCAGTCTTGCAGTCAGGAAGACTGATCTACATGGATTCAAATTTTACCTCAGGTTCTAAATGTCTGTGTACATCTGGGCATATCAGTTAACTCTATTTGCCTCAATTTCCCCAATTTCCCCTGTGCTTAGCATCATAAATGATTTATTCAAGTGCAGCATATAAGATTAAAAAAATAAAGGGAAAATTTAACAAGGACATAAGTATAGTGAATTATTCTGACCCTGATTAAATGTGACAGATATTTTGCAAGTTTTATAAATGGTTCATGAGCTCTTCCCAATGATTTCATAAGAAGGATTCATAAGGAGAATTTCATAAGCATTTCCATTAATTTTAATAGAAATCATGTGGTTACAAAGGAAGAAATGAAATAGGAATTAAATGAAAAAACAGGGAGATTTTGTAATCTGTAAATCTATTGAACATATAATTTATGTCTAATGATAGTGAGCAAGGCCACCTTATTCATTCACAAAACAAATAAAAAAACAAACAAAGAAAAAACTCTCAAAGAAAAGGTTCCTATTGATAATTATGCCTCTTCCTTTTCTATGTTGAATTAATCTCAAAATAAATAGAGAGAGCAATATTGCCACCTACTTGTCAATGCAAAGTGATGAAACAACTCAAAAAGCTTTGAGAGTTCTATTCCAAGATGTAGATTGTTAAAATATGAATTTTCATTGCTCATAGTATTGACACCAAAGAAACTAAAATTTTATTTGTTCTTCAAACTTACTTAGCATCTTAATTTCAACCAGCAATATGTAAAGATAACTTTAATATAAATTTTAAAGCTTTGAATTCAAAATTCTCTCCCTTCTCTCCGATCTCAACCAGCCCACATCCCATTGAGAAGACAAGTCAATCCAGGTTATACAAATTATGTCATGCAAAACATTTTAATAATTGTCATATTATGAAGGCAAACATAGATTAAGAAAAAACCTCAAGGAAAATAAAAAAAATTGAAAAAAATGGTATACTTCAATCTGTATTCAAACACTATCAGTTCTTTCTCTGGGTATTTTACATCGTGAGTTCTTGGGAGTTTTCTTGGATCATTGAATTAGTAAGAAAACCTAAGCACTTATTACTGATTATCTTACAATATTACTGTTGTTTTGTACAAAGTACTTTTAATTTTGTTATAGCTCATTAGCCATTCCAGATTTTTCTGAGAACATCCCACTCATCATTTCTTATAGCACAAGAGTATTCTAACACATACCACAGTTTCTTCAGATATTTGCTAATTAATAGGCATCCTCTCAATTTTCAATTCTTTGTTACTTGTAACAAAGAACTGACATATAAATATATATATATATATATGAATCAGCTTTTATTTATATATATATATGCATATATGTGTTTTTGATTGTATATTGTATATATAAATATATAAATGTTGCGTGTGTGTGAATGTGTGTATAATCTTTTCCTTTTTTTAATCTCTTTTGGACTATAAATCTAAGAGTGTAATTGTTAGATCAAAGGGAATTCATGATTTGATGTCCCTTTGGGCTACTCTATAGAATAGCTGAATCAGTTCACAACTCCAACAACAACATTAATGTATTAACATGCCAGTTTTTTCACATTTTCTCAAATATTTGTCATTTTCCTTTTCTGGCTTATTAACCTCTTTAATGGATATGAGGTAATATCTCATAATTATTTTAATTTGCATTTTTCCAATCAATAAGGGATAAGAACATATTTTTTCAAATGACTATAGATATATCTGATGATGTCATATGAAAATTGTTCATATCTTTGGTGATTGAACAATTGAGGAATGACTCTACTTTTGAAAATTCATCTCAGTTCTCTATGTGGATTAGAAAGGAGATCTATGTCACAGAAACTTGTTCCCTGCTGTATTGTGATTTTAATGAGATTAGGATTCCTTCCTGTAAATGACGCTCTCACACAGTTGAAAATGAAAGTATTTTAATAATGCAAGGAATAGTTTGCTTACAATAATATTCTATATAGCAAATAATATATATATATGACAAAAGATTATTAATACTATAACAAAAGTATAAGAGAAAGAGAAAGAAACATCACCAATTCGGGGGGAGCACCAACTCTTAATCAGTTTGACTGGATAATTCTGGTTTGACAGCCACAAGTCCCAAATGGGAAAGTTAAAGGTAGAATGTCTTCTCCATGGGTGGGATTCCCTTTCTTCTGCTCCTCCTTCTTCTTCTTCATAATGAATGATTGCAGTCTTAGGATATTTATTAGGGGAGAACAAAGGTTTGTTGCCAAACTCAATTGGAAAGGATCTCAGAGTTCTTAAGAACGTAGAAAGTCAGTAAATGTTTTGATGTTAGGAAGATGTCATATGGGGCTGCAAGACACAACATAATTAAGGTCAGTACTGTGAGAATAGCCAGTTCTTTTCAGTACTGTTTATGTTCCAAGGAATGGCTAGTTCCTGGGACTCTAAGAACGCAGTCAAATCACATAGGACATGTTCCAGTGGGGGAAGGACATGTTCTCATACAGGCTCAAGTGAACTTACTCATATAAGAATTTCATTTTCTTATACACTGCTCATTCTGATTTCTTTCTGCTCTCTCCCCCACAAAAATTTTACTTCTGACTACGCCTACCCCAATCTTTCTGACCTTCCATTATTCTCTCCCATATTTTATCCCCTGACTCTTCTACTATCCCAGAGAGAAAGATAGATTTCTCTACCCAATTAACTATGTATGCTATTCCTTCTTTGAGCCAATTCTTAGAAGAGTAAAGGTATTTTTTAGGATATATTTTTCTAAAAGATATAATCCTTTTTTCAAAGATATAATCCTTTCAGATTTAACTAACATCCACCCCCTCTGTCCATATTATTTCTATGTGCACTAGTAATGAGAAAATTCTTATGGTATAAATAACATTCACATGTAGGAATGTAAGCAATTTAGCCTTATTAACTGCCTAAGATATTCTTTCCCTGTTTACCTTTCTGTGTTTCTCTTGAGACCTGTATTTGAAAGTCAAATTTTCTTTTTGGCTCTTAATCTTTCCTTATAACATATTCCAAGTTCTCCAAAATCTATTTTCCAGGTAAATTGTTTTTGCAAAATTGTTTGTACAAAATGATTTTTCACTCTTTTTGGGTTTTCTTTTACTATGTTCTTGATTTCTCATGAAGATATCAACTCCCATTTGCTCCATTCTAATTTTTATGGACTTTATTTAGGACTTCTACTTAATTTTCCATTTGAAAAATACTTTCATTTGTTTTAGTGCCTTTTCCCGAAATTTGATTCATTTGACGTTAAAAAGCATTTGTTACTTTTTAAATTTTTATTTATACATTTATTTTTCATTCTTATATACATGTATGCAAAATTTCCTTCCACTCTCCCTTCTCACCCCTCTCTCCTTAGCATCAAACAGTCAGGTTAGCATTATACATATTTTTACAAATTTTATTTGAGGCAATGGGGTTAAGTGATTTGCCCACAGTCAGACAGTTAGGCAATCATTAAGTGTCTGAGGTCAGATTTGAACTCAGCTCCTCCTGACTCCAGGACTGATGCTCTATCCATTGCACTACCTAGCTGCCCCATACATGCACATTTTTTTTCTAAACATGTTTACAGATTAATCATTTTTGATATGAGGAGTAGGATTAAGGGAAAGGAATACCTAAGAAATAATTTTTATAAAGTGTTCATCAGATTCCGAAGGGTTGGTATTTGTTTTGTCTTGTTTTGGTTTTCTTCCTTTAATTGAGTATAACATTTCCCATAATTGGTCAAATACAGTAGTCCTAGCTTTCTGAACTGCTGAGTGGAGCTGCTTCCATCAAGGTTGATCATCTTACAATGTTGTTGTTAATGTTTACATTGTTCTCTTGGTTCTGCTCCCTTTGCTCAGCATCAAATCCTCTAAGTCATTCCATGCTTCTCTAAAGTCTAAATATTTATGGATTCTTATAGAACAATATTCCGTAGTATTTATATACCATGACTTGTTCTGCTATTACCCAATTGATGGGTAACATGTATTACTTTTTAATGTATTCTTTTCATCGTTGATTACTTGTACTTCTTTTACCAATTGGCCTGGTCTTTTTATAAGTTCTTTGATGATCTGAGATGAATTTATACTTTTTTCACAGGTTTTGCATGAAGGAAATTTGATTTTGCTAACTTGTAACTGTGCATTTTATTTTTTTCAAAATAGTATATAAGATGTTATTTATTCATTTTGCCATGGTTTTGACAGTTTTATGCTTCATAAAGTTGGGTATCTGTTTCGAGATTGGAGGATGCACAAGCTTTTAGGATGTTGTGCAGTTTGTTTTCAGAGACACTTTTAGTGACCTGTCAGCTTTAGGTTCTTCCAAAGTGTTACAAAAGGATACTTGCGTTTAACCACTGTACTAAATTTTTTTCTCCTCTGTGAGTAGCCTCCAGCTCTCCTTTCTTTCATGAAATTGTGACATCAGTGTCTGTCCAACTTAAGCCACAAGCACAGGTGTCCTAGTGGTCCTCCTCACCCTGGGACTGTCATCATGACTGAAATCCAGATATAAGAATGGGAAAAGCAATCAGGTGCTACCTTTGTGCTGATCTTTGGTTTGACCCTCTTACCCTCTGTGTAGTAGTTAACGTTGCTAATTCAGTGATTCTCCTAGTCTCTTCTGCTTTTTAAGGCCTGCATCTGTGTTAGTGTTGACTGTGCTTGACTGTGCTCCACTCTTACCCAGGTGCTAGACAACTTTCCTGCTTCCTTTCTAAGTTTTCTTTCACTAGAAAAACTATTCCATGCCATCCTTTTGTGGTTCCTGCTTCAGGACTGTTTTATGATATTATTCAAGGAGGGGTATGGGGGAGAGATCATGTGAAGAGAAGCATTTTTCTACATTTCTACCTTACAGTTAAAAATGCTTATTTGACAATTATCATTCACCATATTTAGATGAGTAGATCAGCAAGCCCATAATGTTTCTGATACTATTTAAGAATTATATTTATTATAGGTTCTATACTAAAGCAGTGCAAGGTACACTCTTAAAAAATGTTACCCTGAAGAATTTCCAATTTTTTAAATGAAGCAAAAAGTCAGTTCATTCCTGTAATAGCCAAATAACCAGGAGACAAGTAGACATGTGCCACAGTGGATACAAGATTGAGCATAAAATCAGGAAGTTATTAATCTAAATCTGTCCTCAAATGCTACTAGCTATGTGACCCAGGGTGAGGCAGCTTACCTTTTTTTTTAAACTCAGTTATCTTGCTACTTAAGTGGATACCACAAATGTACTTACCTCTCAGATTTGTTGAGAGGATTAAATGAGATTATATATCGAAAGTAATTAGTATCTTCTATGGCACATGCTAAGCAACATAGGAATGTTAGTGATTATTGTATATCCCTTTGTGATCTCTCACTTATAATATATTTCAAATTTTAGTTCAGTATTTTTGGAGGCTATCTATGTTGTAAATTCAACCTGAGGTAATCCTTATACTATTAGATTAATGAATTGCACTTATAGCTTTATTAATCAATCAATAAATGTTTTTTTAAGAATCTATTATATCCTTATACAACTCAAGGTAGCAAAACTCATTTGTACTGGTCAGGAATTGCAGATAAAGATACTTTTTGGTTACATTATTCTATAAGTCATGTTGTACTGGGAACATCTCAGAGATAAAAGAAAATTGTCCATTGAAATGTTGACTTCAGGGATAACGTTTCATGTAATGTTTTAAGGTAAGTCTTATTGCAATTAAGTAGAGGTCTGTAAGAGCACTACTGGATTTTAGTCTAAGGATTTGTGCAGAGTTGTCAGTTTCCCAGAACTGTATTACACTATCAATAATGTAACACAGAATAGAACACACTATGAAAATAGAAACGAAAGTAGGAGCAGTGTAATCTTACATAATAGAATATAATAATTCAAAATAGATTTTGTGGATTTTTGTGGATTCTGGTGAGACATCAGTGGAGGCAAAGAAGTTGAACATCCTATAAGCAGAATTTGATTACAACAGGTAGAAATAATGTTTAAGGGTTTGGAATGCCTTGTTGATGGTAATGATGAAAAAAGATGATAAAATGTAGAATTTTCTTTAATAAAGTCCTAGTTTCAAATCCTAATATGGGGACTTCTGGGATGGAGCCAAGATGATGGCATGAAGCTAACATGCTCTCAGAGCTTTTCCCTGCCAAAGATAAATGAAACCTTTGAACTTACATTCAAGGTATAAATCCCAGCAAGAAAAAGAAAAGATCCAAAGAAGTTTTCAATGTTAAACACCATGGAGGATCTTCAGTGAAGGTGTGTCTCTTGGAGGTGGGGGGGGGGGGATTAAAGCCAAGAGGCCGGGGGGAAAGGAAAGTCAGTGGAAGGATTTTAGCCACAATGCAGTCCAGTTCCCCACAGCTTGTCAGCAGAGGTTTCTAGCAGCTAGTTAGCAAGCCAGAAGGGGTGGAGGGAGGTCAGGACCCCAAACAAAATTTGGACCCTAGGAACACCTGGGCAAAAGATAAACTGTGTAAGGAATGAATCACTCTCAGTCAGAACCTGGACACAAAGGAGGATATAAAACTCTGCAAAAACAAGTCCTGTATAGCATAGACAGAATACTGACCAAAGGCAAGACAGAAATCACACCCGAGCCCCAGCGTAAAAAGCTTAGATCTATTCTCCTTATACCTGAAGAGTAGAGCTCAAACAACAAAGACGAGGAAAAAGGTAAAAGAGTACTCACTACAGAAAACTGCTTTGCAGATAAAGATGATAAAAACAATGCCATGATGGAAGAAGAAATCAATGAAAAACACTCACAAGGGAAGTCTCAAATGTGGCTATGAGCTTGATTCACATTCCAAAGCTCATAGAAGAGCTTAAATAATTTATAAATCAAAAAAAGAGAGAAAGGAGAAATATGGTAAAAGGAAATGAGAGTCATGCCAGAAAATTATGAATAATTGATGAAAGAAATCAACTCTATTAAAAGTAAAACTATCCAAATGGAAAAGGAAACACAGAAGCTAATTGAAGAAAATAAAACCTTTACAATTAGAACTGAAAAAATAGAAACCAATTAATCTGCCAGATTGCAAGTCTCCATCAAACAAAATGAAAAAGTTTAAAATAATTGAAGAAAATGTAAAGTACCTTATATGGATAACAAATGATATGGGAAACAAATCCAAGAGACAGACAATCTATGAATCATCAGACTACCAGAAAGTCTGGATCAAGAAAAGAACCTGAAAAACACCATGCAGGAAATTATTAGGGAAAACTGTCCAAATCGACTAGAACAAGATAATAATATAACTGTTGAAAGAATCCTGAAGAAAGAGACCCCAGCATAAAAACTACAAGGGTTGTAATAATTCTATAACTCTCAAATTCTAGAACTCTCAAATAAAGGATTGAATAGATAAGGAGCAAAAAGAAAACAATTGATATATAAAGGGGAAAAAATCATGCTCACACAGGTCCCATCAGCTTCAAAGATGAAGGATCAGAAAACCTGGAACAGCATATTTTGGAAAGCAATGGACCTGGGATTACAATACAGAATGTATTACCCTGCTAAATTCAGCAAATACTTTCAGGGAAAAAGATGGATATACAACAAAATAGAGGGCTTTGAGCATTTCCTGACACAAAGACCATAATTTTACAGAGATTCTATCTCTAAATACACAACTAATAGTTGCATAAAAAAAGATGAAGGAAAAGAGGAAGGAAAAAACAAAACTATTGTAAAACAAGTGTTGGTAGACTATCAAATTATACATAATCCTAAAAGGGAAGATTAGCACTTCAGATTCTTTAGAACTTTACTTTTCTAAGGATATTTAAAGGGTAGAATACAATCTAAGGGAACTAACCTAAAGGATATGGGTATAATTGGTCTTTATCTCTCAATTGAAGAGGTTCACCATAACATCACTAGGTTTGACACAAAAAGCCCTGAAGAAAAGCATGGGTGTTAACTTTAAACTTTTGTGTCTCATTATCTTTTGACTCACTTTAATCAAAGGGTGCTTACCATATTGTCTAATGAGGGCATCATAAAGTGTGAAGATCGGAGTTAATGTCCCTGTAACTTAAAAATCCCTTGTTTAGTTCTCAGTTGAGACATTCAGAGTTTCCCAGTACTTAGAGATCTTTAAGATTCTTACTGTTAATTTTGATCGGGGTTTGACTTAACCTGTGCTTAACTTAACAAGAGGTTAAGTACTCTAAGTGAGAAGGGGATGTTAACTGGGAAAGAGAAAAGGACTTGTTTCATTTAACAAAGGGTTAAGTACCCTGGGTGGGGAGGGGAGGTGCTAAAGTGTGAAAAAAATGGGCCTAGGGGGAGAAACACAATTAGTTCAAGAAATGATATCACTTTGGATGAACCTCTGGCTCATGAAGATTGTGTATACTTCAAAGATACTTGAAAAGGGGGTAAGGTAAAAATGGTTATAATTATAATTTGATATTATTTGAGTCAATACTGTTATCAAGCAATCAAGTAAATAATCTGTGATGATAATCTTGATAGCAATATGAGTTTATCAAGCAATGAAATAAACTGTAATTGATGATTCCTGATTAATAATAGTAGAATGATAAATAACACCAAGGGAAGAGGCAAAAGATTTATAATTTAAGAGGGAAAGAAGGGAGAATTTGAATGCTGAGTAAATTCAGTTCAAAAGATTTAGTCTAGTGAGAGAATAAAATACATTCCTACTAGGGTTTAAAAATCTAACTTAATTTACAGGTAAGGGCGAGACTGGAAAAAGGAAAGATAAAGGAAAGGAAGGTATAAGTGAAAATAAGCAGTTAAATATTGAAAAGAAAAGTCAAAAGGGAAAGGTAAAACAATTTTGGTGAGGAGAAATGAGAGAAAAGGAAAAAGAAAAAATATAAATGGAGACAGATAGCATGGTAGGAAATACAGAATTAGTAATCTGAACTGTAAATGTGAATGGGATGAACTGTCACATTAAACTGGAAGCGAATAGAAGAACAGATTAAAAACCAGAATCCTACACTATGTTGTTTAGAAGAAACACATTTGAAGCAGAGATTTACACAGAGGGTAAAGGTAAAGGGTTGGAGCAAAATATATTACCCCTCAGCTAAAGTAAAAAAAAAAAATCTGGAGTAGTGATTCTCATCTCAGACAAAGTAAAAGAAAAATAAATCTCATCAAAAGGGATAAGGAAGGAAATTGCATCTGCTTATGAGTAGCCATTGGTAATGAAGTTAAGTTACTAAACATGTATGTACCTAGTCATATATCATCCAAATTCCTAGAAGAAAAGCTGAGTGACTTACAAGGAGATATAGACAGCAGAACTTTAATAATGGGAGAAATCAATCTCCCTCTCTCAGAACTAGATAAACCTCAAAACAAAATAAAGAAGGGAGATAAGAAGATGAATGAAATCCTAAAAACTTAGACATATTAGACTTCTAGAGAAGTCATAGTGGTATTAGAAAAGAATATATGTTTTTTTATTGGCACTACAGGTGCTTTCACCAAAACTGACCATGTATTAGGACCCCAAAACCTTATAATCAAATGCCCAAAAGGCAGAAATAATAATTACACAATTATCAGAAAATAAAATTAATAAAAATGTAATAAAAATTACATGTAAAAAGGGTCAGGGAAAGATAAATCAAGAAGTAATTGAAATAAAATAACTTTATCTTAAATAATGACTGAATCAAACAGAAAATACAAGGAATAATCAATAATTATATGCAAGAAAATGAAAATGATGAGACATCATTTCAGAATTTATGGGATGCAGTTAAGGCAGTTTTGAGGAGAAACTTTATATCTATAATTGCCTCTATGAATAATATAGAGAAAGAGGAGATCAATGAATTGGATATGCAACTAGAAAAGCTAGAAAAAGAACAAATTAAGTAACATTAATTAAATGCTAAATTTAAAATTCAGAAACTCAAGGAAGGGATTAATATAATTAAAAAAAGAAAACCATTGATCTCATAAATAAAAGAAAGTGTTGGTTTTAAGAATAAAAGTAATAAAATGAACAAAAGTTTGGTTAATCTGATTTTTAAGAAAATAAAGAAGATAGTCAAATGACCAGTATCAAAAATGAAAAGGGTGAATTAACCACAATGAAGAGGAAATTAAGGAGATTGCCAAACTACATGCCAATAAATTTGATAATTTGAGTGAAATGCATGAATATTTACAAAAATACACACTGCCCAGGTTAATAGAACAAGAAAAAAATTACTTAAATAACCCTATTTCAGAAAAAATAAATTGAAAAAACAATCCATAAACTCTCTAAGAAAAAAGCCTCCAGTTACAGATGAATTTACAAATGAATTCTACCAAACATTTAAGGAACAACAATTCCTATTCTACATGAACTATTTTAAAAAATAGGAGAGGAAGGTGTTCAACAAACTCCTTTTATGACACCAACATGCTGCTGATACCTAAATCAGGAGGAACTAAAGCAGGAAAGAAAATTATAGACCAATCTCTCTAATAAATATGGATTGATGCAAAAATCTTAAATAAAATTTTAGCAATGAGGCTATAGCCAGTTATCACCAGGATAAAACGCCATGATCTGGTTGGATTTATATCAGACAGGCAGTGATGGTCTAACATTAAGAAAACACTCAGTATAATTAAACACACTAATAGCAACACCAACAGAAATATCATGATTACCTGAATAGATAATGCTTTTTATAAAATACAACATCCATTCCTATTCAAAACCACTAGAAAATTTAGGAATAAATGGAGTTTTCCAAAAATATAAGTAGTATCTATCTAAAATCATCATATATTATATGTAATAGGGATAACTCAGAGCATTTCCAACAATGTATGCCAATTATCAACATTACTACTCAATAAAGTACAAGAAACTCTACCAGTAGCAAGAAGAGAAGAAAACAAAATTGAAAGAATCAGAATTGACAATGAGGAAGCAAAACTTTCACTATTTGCTTATAATATGAAAGTATACCTAGAGAACCAAGAAAATCATCTAAAAACCTCCATAAAACAATTAACAAATTTAGCAAAGTAACAGGATACAAAATAAACTCACAAAAATAATCAGCATTTTTACATCTGAGTAGCAATGCCCAAGAGCAAAAGATAGAAAGAGAAATTCCATTTGAAATAATGTAGACAACATTAAATATTTGGGACTCTACTTACCAGACAAACCCAGAAACTGTATGAGCACAATTATAAAACACTACTCACCCAAATAAAGTAGGATCTAAATAACTGGAAATATGTCAAATGCACATGGTTAGGTAGCACTATTATAATAAAAATGACCATTTTACCCGAATTAATTTGCTTATTCAATGCCATAATAATGAAAATACCAAATTACTTCTTTGCATAACTAGAAAGAATAGTAACAACATTCATCTGTGCAACAAAAGGACAAGAATAATAAAAGAACTGATGAAAAAAATGTTAAAGAAGGTAGAGTAGCTCTATCAGTTGTAAAACTATACTATAAAGTAGCAGTCATCAAAACGGTCTGGTAGTGGTTAAGAAATAAAGTAATGGATCAGTGAATTAGGATAGGTTCAAAAGAAACTGCAGTGAATGACTATAGTAATCTCCTATTTGACAGTCCCAAAGATATCAGTTTCTGCAAAAAGAACTCATTTTTTGACAAAAATAATTGGGGCAACTGGAAAATAGTATGGCAAAAACTAGGTATAGATCCATATCTCACACCCTGTACCTAAGTAAGATCAAAATGGGTAAAAGATAATTCAGAACTACTTTGCCAAACTGTATGCTAATAAATTGGATAATCTGAGTGAAATGAATAAATATTTTAAAAAAATTACACGTTGCCCTCATTAATGGATAAATTAAAAGAAATTGAAGAAAACATCAATACATTTCATAAGACAAAGTCTCCAGGTCCAGATGGATTTACAATTGAATTCTATTGAATATTTAAGGTACAATTAATTCCAATTCTACATAAACTATTTAAAAAGAGAGCGAGAGAAGAGATTTGTCAAATTCCTTTTATGACATCAATATGGTGCTGATTCCTAAACGAGGTAGAACCATAAGAGACAAAGACAATTTTAGACCAATCTCCCTAATGAATATTGATGCAAATATCTTAAATAAGATTTTAACAAAGAGATTATAGCATGTTATTACTTGGATAATACACCCTGATCAGGAAGGATTTATTCCTGGTAGGCAGGAATTGTTCAATATTAGGAAAACACTCAACATAAATGAACATTTCAATAGCAAAACCATCAGAAATAATATGATTATCTCAATCAATGCTGAAAAAGCATCCTTTACTTTTAAAAAACTAGAAAGTTTAGGAAAAATGAAATTTTCCTCAAAATAATAAATAGTATCTATCTAAAACCATCAAACTTATTATATATGTGGAGATAAATTTGGAGCATTTGCAGTAAAATCAGTGGTGAAACAATGTTGCTTATTATGAACATTATTGTTCAATATAGTTTTAGAAATGTTAGCTTTAGTAATAAAAGAAGAAAAGGAAATTGAAGGAATCAGAATTGGAAATGAGGAAGCAAATCTGGTATACTTAAAGAACCTGAGTAAATCATCTAAAAAGCTCCTTGAAACAATAAATATATTTAGCAAAGTAGCAGGATATAAAACAAGCCAACATAAATCATCAGCCTTTCTCTATATGAATAACAATGCCATAGAACAGGAGATAGAGGAATTCCATTTATAGTAACTGTACACATCATTAAATATATGGGAATCTAGCTCTCAATGTAAACCCAGAAATTGTATGAACTCAATTATAAAGCACTTTTCACCCAAATAAAGTCAGTTCTAAATAATTGGAAAAATATCATCTGCTCAGGGTTAGGTTGAGCTAATACAGTAATAATGACAATTCTATCCAAATTATATTCCTTATTCAGGGCTATACCAATCAAATTTACAAGCAACTATTTTAGCAAGCTAGAAAAAATGGTAACAATAGCCATCTGCAGTGACAAAAGTCAAGAATAGCAAGGGATCTGATGAAAGAAAATGTAAAGGAAGGTGGCCTAGCCTTACCAGGTCTAAAACTATATTATAAATCAGCAGTCATTAAAAATATCCAGTTCCAGTTAAGAAATAGAGTAATGGATTAGTGCATTAGGATAGCCTCAAAAGAAACAGTAGTACCATGACTACAGTAATCTTCTGTTGTATAAACCCAAAGATATTAACTTCTGGGATAAGAACTTGATATTTGGCAAACATTGTTGGGAAATCTGGAAAACAATATAGTAAAAACCAGGGAAAGACCTACATCTGACACCCTATATCAACATAAGTTCAAAATGATTACAGAATTTAAACATAAATGGTCATATCATAGATAGATTAATAAAAGAAGTATTTCATCTAACAACTCAATGGAAAGATCACAAATTTATGAACAAACAAGAAAGAGTAAATTATAATCTGCAAAATGAATGATTTTTTTCAAAATTTTAATTATTTAGGGCAATGGGGTTTAGATTGACTTGCCCAAGGTCATATAGCTAGGAAATTATTAAATGTCTGATGCTGGATTTGAAGTCAGGTCATTCTGATTGCAGGTCTGTGCTCTATCACCTGAGCCACCAAGCTGCAACCAAAATGAATGATGCTTGTCTGTGTTAAATAAAAAAGTTTTTGCACTAGTAAAAGCAATTCTGACAAAATCAGAAGGAAAACAGAAACCTGAAAACAATTGTCACACCCAGGTATTCTGATAGCAGTCTCACTTCTATAATATATAGAGAATTGCTACAAATTTTTAAGGTTGCAAGTTATTCCCAAATTGATAAATGGTTAATGGATATAACTAGACTGTTTTCAAATGAGGAAATTAAGCTATATAAAACCATATGAAAAAATGCTCCAAATACTTATTTTTAGAGAAATACAAATTCAAGCAACTCTGAGGTATCACCTCAGCCCTATAAGATTGGATAATATACAAAGAAGGAAAAATGATCAATGATAGGGAGGTTGTGGGAGGATATGGATATCAATGCATTACTGGTGGAGTTGTGAGCTGATCCAGCCATTCTGGAGAGTAATATGGAACCTTGTCCAAAGAGCAATAAAACTGTTCATTCCCTTTGACCCTGACGTTAGGCCTATATCCAGAAGAAATTACAAAAATATGGGAAATGCCCCACATATTCCAAAATATTAATAGCAGTTCCTATTCTAGTGGCAAATAATTGGAAATTGAGGGGGATGCCTATCAATTGGGGAATGATTAAACAATTTATAGTACAGGAATACTATGAAATATTATTGTTCTATAAGAAACCATAACTAGTTGGACTCTAGAGCAGCATGGAGTGAGTTACAGGATCTGATGCTGAGGAAATTGCACAGAACCATGAGAACAGTTTTCACAACAACATTGTAGAGATCAACCTTGATGGAAACAGATCCTCTCAATAGTTCTGAGAGCTAAGACAACCATATTAGACCAACTATGGACAATGGTATCCCCATACAGGAAAAGAAAAACAAAACAAAACAAAACAAAGCCATTTAACAAACCATCATAATAATCTGATGAATATTTCTTTCCCTTAATCCTAATTCTTTATATCAAAAATAGCTAATCTGTAATCATGTTGATCACAAATATTTATGTATAATTTTAACCTGATTGTTCACTGCTGAGGGAAGGGGGGGTGGTAATGTAGGGTAGAAGGAAATTTTGTAAATTTAATATATCTGTGTACATATGAAGGAATGTTGAAAATCATCCATAATAATTATTTGTAAAAATAAAATATCAATAAAAATAAATCTTAACTCTGACACTTGCTAGTTTTGTGAAAAGTTTATCTCCTATCCTCAATTGTTTCCCTTTATGTAAACATGAAAATAATATCTATAATTTCTTCCTCATAGTTAATGCATTGAAACAATCAACAGCCTTTGAAGTCCTCTAAAAATTTCATTTATTATTATTAATGTGCAATCCATTTTCCTCAATCTGTCTGGTAGTCTCAGTCACTGTTCATTAGTTGACCTTCTGGGTCTTTCTAAGAGGAAGATTTTTTTTTCTATTGCAGTCATATTTAACTTAATTTGAAATATAATACTTCTCTTTTACCTTTGGAAACGTAAAGGAAGACATACTATAATCCTTGAACACAGACAAAGCTGATATTTACAGCAGCTGATTTCAGCTGTGTCAAGAAAGAACTTCTCCTAGAAGTCAGAATTTGATTGGAGTGTTTGTTAAAGGCTTCAGGCTCTTAATATGTGTTATACATTCCAAGAAGATCATGAGATACTATTTACAAAAGAAAATAAATCCTGAACTTACACAATACATCATCATCCAGGATTGTTGGCAAAACAATATGGTTCAGTTGGTGATTAGGTTTTTCTATAGGCATAACCTTCTGGCTCAAATCCCTCTAAATGTTCTCTACTCTAGCAATATTCTTCCTAAAATATGATATTCATAACCCAATACAAAATTAGAGTAGAATAATTAGGGTTGAATGTAGTGCTACAATCAACTACTTATTCTTTTATGATATTTACGATTTTCTTTGTCTATGATATTTATGATTATCTTCTTGAAGTTCAAGATTTCATTTATTTTCTTCCATATAACACTGTTAACTTACAATGAACATCAAGTCCATTAAAATCAAAAGAACTTTTAAAATAATTTCTCAGGTGGACAAATTCCTAGCCATCCTTCAATATGTCTTCCATTTAATAAAGAATATTTCTGAAGCCATATCTAAGACTTTATATTTATCCCTATTCAATTGATCCAATTTATTTTTGCTCAATATTCTAGCCTACCTCACAATCTTTATAAATATTAACTCCAGCATCTAACATGTTTAATTATCCCTCATGTCTTCTGAAAATTTTAAAACATGAAGTCAATATCTACCTGTATCCAAAATAAACAAGTTCTGTTAAAATTAAAATGTATACTAAATCTAATATGAAATCCTTTATGTTGGACTATGCTTTTTGGAAATTTTTTTTTATATTGCTGAAATGTATATGAATCAGATATCCTTCCTTTTGTGACCATGCACCTCATTGCTGGTCATTTTATAGCATTAGTTTGCTTTAAAGGGAGTATAACATTATTCATATATTCAATTATCATCAAGTAGAGGTAACTGGTAAATTGATAGTGTCTGATTATGATGATCTTCCTAATATCTTCTATCTAATATATTAAAATATATTTGAATCTTATTTTCCCTATAAGAAACTATTTTAACATTTCACATTTAGCTTAACATAAATTCTATAAGTCTATTATTTTAAGAAACCCCGGACAAAATCCTATTTTTCTCAGATTGTTATACAGCTGATGTTTAATTAAAACCATAAACTGGTTATTAACTAATGATTCAGAACATTCCCCAGAGGGATCAAGGAGGAGAAACTGGCACAACATGACAGATGCTTCCTGTTTCACCAGTAATTATTGGCAATCAGTCCTAAAGAGAAAAATCAATCAACATTTACAAAAAAAAAATTACTGAATAGGGAAAAAAAATTTGGGAAGGAAAATGTAATGGAGTAGAATAGCAGCATTGTTATGGAGAAAGTTGAAGTACTGAAAGTGCTAGAATTGATTTCTGTTAACTTTATTGTACAATGTTCATTTTTTTGTGAGTAGCACAAGGGAGAAATTGTAACACCTGATATACTCTCTGATTTTTTTTTTTTTGTAAGCTAAAAGACAAGCAGAAGTCTTGGCAGTGCTTAATACTGCTAACAATGCAAGGAATCTAACATTCAAGTACAGATTCTGAAGCTGGTGACAACTAAAAAGATCCAAGGAAACAACTGAATTTGAAAGGGACATGTAACTTTTATTTTACTATATAATCCTCCTGAGACCACTTCTATTTACTTTGAAGGGAGAGATGCCAATAGCGAAAAAGTTGGAAAAAGTACAAAGTGATAAAATGAAGGAAAAAAATGTCAATACCATAGAACTTTAGAATTGTTTTTGGCAATGTAGAAGCTAATTTTTAATCTCCTTTAAGTTGCAAGGATATATTAACATGTGGAACAAAAAGAATATTAATTTCAGAAAATCAGTATCTGTACTTTTAATTTAAAATAATAATGAATGTAGTTAGGATTTAAACAGAAAAAATAACAAGATACAGTTTAATATACAAATTAAAATTTTACACATATATGTAAATACATTGAGATAGAATAAAATTCAAGGGAAATAGCAATTTATTTCATGTGGAGAAAGGAATGGATGTTAAAAATTAAAGTATTAAGGTTAATGAGAATACATTTTTTAAGAAATTTCTAATATTTTGTCAGCATCAGAATATTATTTGTCTTAACAAACAGAATGGTTTGTTTAAATTGGTGATGGATAGAAAGGCTTATTCATTTATCATCTTTTAGTTTTCATTTTTTACCTTGAACAGGTCAAAGTAGACTAATATCATTTACTATATGGAAAATAAAAATAAAAATACAAAAACAAAATAAACACAACCAAGAAATTCACTTTAAAAATTAATTTTTCATAACTTTATTGTTTACAGGACCCTTTTCTTATTTGGTAGTGAAGGTAGTGTGGATATTTATTCTTCATTTTCTGGATTAGACAATTGAGACTTTTGGAAGCTAAATGACCTTCATAAGATATCTCAACAAGGTAGAACATGAGATGATACTTGAATTCAGGTTCTATAACTCTCATAATATATTTTTCCATATAATCATAATGTTGCACTTTATTTGTCATCAGCCTTATAGAAAAGATAAATATCAAAAAGTTGAATTTTACACTGATATGTTAAACTTGTGTTAATTTCCAATATATGTCAGATGACAGTATAGTTAGATGAATACAGAAATATTTGAATGAAAAACCCAAAGATTGTGAGTAATGTTTTAATGTCCTGTCATATGGACTTTACTTGAGGTGCCAATGGATCTTTTCTCAATCTTTCTTAACTTTTATAAAAACTTTTGATAAAAATTTGAATGAGCTCCTTTTCAATTTGCCCATGAGACAAATGTGGGATACATAGTTAAAATATTAGATAATAGGGTTGGGATCTTGAAATATTTAATGTAGTAATAAGGTAGATTAACTAGGAAAAAAGTAAATTCAAATACAAGAGTTCAAATATAAAATAATACTAAAAATAAATTAATAATAGCAATCACATTTATATAGTTATACATTAAAGTTTTCAAAGTACTTTACAAACATTAATTCATTTCATCCTCAAAATAGCCATATGATTTAAGAGCTATTAATATTATTATACTCATTTTACTAAAGAAAGTAAGCTTAAAAAAGATATGACATGACAAGAGTCATACATGATTTAATTCCCTGAATTTAAGAACAACATTCTATCTTTTGTTAAATATAAGGGTTACTCAAAAACACAGACAAACACACACACACACACACACACACACACACACACACACACAAACACAGAGAGACATAATTGGAACAATCTTCAGGTAGAAAAAAAATGGATCTTCACCGATTTAAACTGCTGCTGTTTTGATACTATGTAAAACAGGGAACTTCTAGGTACCATCTACTAGTCTGTCTGTCTGTTTGTTTCTGTCTCTGTCTCTGTCTCTCTGTCTCTCTCAAAATAATTCCTTAAATCATATAAAATTATCAAAATGATAAATTAAGTACTAATTTAAAATATTTGGTTATTTTGAAGGTCTAAGTATTCTCAGTGAAAAATCAGCAGTTAGTTATCACAAACTGGTTCTAATACACCATTAAAGACTATTGTACTGTTCCCTGATTAATGTATGTTTGGAGCTTTTTGTTCAACTCTGGACATATTACTTTAATCAAGCATAGAGCCAAGTGAGAAAGCAAATGATAAAGCAGTTAGAGGAGAGAAAACAGGATAATTAGGAAAGTAAAGGCCATACCATGTGAGAATTATAAAAAAGCAGACATTTAGCCAGAAAAATAAATAAAATAAATTTTTGCAAAAAAATATTCTCACAATTGCCTAGATGAATAACTAGATAATTATTCATGAAATTAAACTTTCCATCTCCTATCCCTGTACATTTGCACAAACTATTCCCCATGTTTGGAATATATACATTCCTCCTCTTTATTTTTCATTTTCCTTTTCATCCTTTGTTTAAAAATGCCATCTCTTTCTTGATGTCTTTCCTAAATTCTACAGGTATTACTCTCTACTGCCTCACCTCTCCTCTTTCTTAATTACCTTCTATTTATTTGTCTCTGTACATGCTGTACCACCCATAAAGCATGAAAGAATCTATTTTTTCTATTCTCTTCATTTAACACATTTATTCCTCAGAGTAGGCACTTACTAATTGATTATAGAACTTAGTCTTTTAAATAAAATTAATTGAATTAATGATTTTGACTATTAGGTAGTAGAAGGTTCCTGCTTTACAAAGAAGACAGCAGCAGTCTAAATTGGCAATGATCCATTTTTCCTTCTACCTGAGAATTGTTCTGTCAGTAATATACAACCTTGCACAGTGAATTCCAAGGCAGTGCATGTGTATATATTTTTATTTAAGAAGCACAAATATTTATTGGGTTTATCAAGAAGTTTATTGTTCTTATACTATCTTTTTTAAAGTAATTGCTGTTTATAGTTCCTTCCAATTACATGAAGAGATAGCTTTTAACAGTCATTTTTATAAAATTTTCTCTATGCCTTCCTTCCCTCTAACCTCCTAAAGAAAGCATGTAATATAAGTTAAACATGCACAATGTTTATAAACATATTCATATATTACTAATGAAATAAAAGTGAAATAAAAATAAGAACAAAAGGGAAAACACAAAAGAAATAAAAACAACAAACAAGAAAGTGAAAATAATATGCTTCAATCTACACTGAGATTCCATAGTTCTTTTACTAGATGTGGGTGGTAGTATCCACCATAAGTCTTTTCGAATTGTCTTTGGTCACACTATTGCTGAGAAGAGCTAAATTTAGAATAGGTTATCATCACAGAACACTGCTGTTACTGTGTATAATGTACTTTTCATTCTGTTAAATTCAATCAGCACATGCAAGTTTATCCAACTTTTTAAATGAAATCTACCTGCTCATTATTTCTTATGGAATAATAGCAATCCATTCAATTCAAGTATCACAACTTGCTTAATTATTCCGCAATACATGGGCATACCCCAATTTTTAATTCTTTGCCTCCACAAAAATTACTACTATAAATATTTTTATACAGATGAGTCCTTTTCTCTTTTTAATGAATCTCTTTTGGATACAGACCTAGTAGTGGAATTGTTGAATCAACGGGAAAGTGTGGTTTTATTTCCCTTTAGGAATAGTTCCAAATTGTTCTTCACAATGGTTGGATCAGTTCACAACTTCAATTTTTGTGTAGGTGTCATACCACTGAGGGGGAAAGATTTATTCTTTATTTCACCATTTAATTTTTTTTAGATATGAATCGTATCAAACTTTCTAAAATTCTATTCACCTTAACTTCTTTCTTGTTTATCATGTCATTTTATTTTTCTAACTCTGAGTGAGATACTGTTGGGTTTTTACTAAGCTAGTTTTATTGTCAATTTCTGCCTGTAACTGACTTAACTCCAACAAGAATTGGTATGCTTTACCACTCAGGTCATATAAGTTTAGTGTTGATATTACTTCACTGTCTATAGCACTTTTTTTAGCACGATGTATTTTTTTCCTTATCTCTTAATTTAATGTATTTTTCCTTTAGCTTTGCCTGATATTGGAGCTGCTATGGCAGCTTTTTTTGTTTGTTTGTTTTACTTCATCTGAAGCATGACATATTCTTCTCCAGTCTTTCTGAATATCATATTGCAGTCCTCCCAAGGTTTTAATTTTCAAAGTGCGAAATTCTGTTTAATCCTTACAATAACTTCTTATAATATGAATTGTTCAATTCTGACTGCTAGCAATATTTTATTCTTGAAGCAGTATTTCTGGAATTGGTCTATATTACTCCATTGACTTTTTCTTTTAGAATATCTTTTAGGTGGGATTCAATGTAGTTACTCAACCACTGTTTTACCCTATCACTCTAGGATATTAGAGCAGTTTTCTTTCATAATTTCCTGAAAAATGTTGTCTTAGTTTTCTGGTTGTCTAATAATTTTTTAAATTATCTCTTCTAGATCTATTTCCCCTAATGTCTAGCAATTCAAAATTCTTTGGATCTTGTCTCTTTTTTATTAAAAGGGGGTGGGAGTGGAATGTGGACCTTTAATGTCTGTGCAGGGCTTCATTTAGTTTTGTGTAGGGAAAAGCTGAGGGAACATGCTAGCTTCATACTGCCATCTTTGCTCTACTCTGAAAATTGGCCATTTCTACTTTTATTGGTGCTTTCTCCAGTGGATTTTTATTTTCCATTTCTTCAATTCTCTTTTAAGGAGATTTTTTAAGTCAATGTTTTGGAAATTTCAGCCAACTTTGAAAAAAATTAAAAAATATTCAGCCAACTTTTTTCTATACCTCATGCTTGATTTTAAAAATTATCTTTAAGATCTTCCAAGAGCACTTTTTGGATTTAAGACCAAATCATAATCCCCTTTGAGACTATACATATAGGTATTTTGTCCTCTTTATGTCTTCTGAGTCTGCATTTTGATCTTCCTTTATCACAATACTAACTTTATATGTTTAAGATTCTTTTTTTGTCATTTTTTACTCAGTCTTAAAAATTATCCTCTGATCCTAGAAAACAGGGGATATATTCCAAGCTTCTTGTGCTAGGAATCAGGAATCTGTTCACTAGTTTTCTGAATGGGTGCCTCAGGAGCTGACAGGTTGTTCACCAAATTGTGCTTGTCAATCCCAGTGCTACCTGTTGTGCCAGTGTTCCAGGGTTCACAATTTGCCTCTCTGCTTGGATTGAAGGATATTTTGAGTGAATGATGTACCACCAGCCTACTGAGATAGGACCCAAGGGCCTTGGTTGCTCATCTCTGCTGTGCTTAAGAGCCTCCCACTGGCTTCCTGCACCCTACCTGAACTTGGTTGTGCACTTTTATCCAAGGGAGGTAGATTTTTTTTCAAAAAAATGAGACAGAACTTTTTTGAAATTCTAAGATCTTTTTTTAAGGTTTTTTTGTAAGGCAAATGGGGTTAATTGGCTTGCCCAAGGCCACACAGCTAGGTAATTATTAAGTGTCTGAGACTGGATTTGAACCCAGTTACTCCTGACTCCAAGGCCAGTGCTTTATCCACTACGCCACCTAGCCGCCCCTCTAAGATATCTTGAGCTGGAAACTTGTTTCATTCAATGTTTTGTCAATCCTATCACACTGGATTCTGTTCAGAGGCTTGATTCAATGATGCTTCCAAGGTAAATTGAGAAGAACTCAGGCATATTCCTATCTGCCATCTTGTACTTATATGGTGAGTGGAATATTCCCTTTTAAGTGTTAATATTCCTAGTGAAGTTCTCTCAGGGTTAAAAATCATTAAAACAAAGACAGACTCTTACTCTTAGACTATACTTTGAAGAAAGAGGGAGAGAGGCCTTACATTCCCTGCCAGAGACCCTCCTGATTCTCTTAGGAAGGGAAATTGTGGAATATTTCCAGAGAAGAGATATCGAATTAGTTAGCCACTTATTTGATGATAGACTGGGAGAACAGTCAACTGCCTCCAGGTAGATTTTTCATGTAAAGATTGTAACTCTGAAAACCTTAACCAATCAGGTTGGAAAAAAGGGGCCTGGGGGGGGGGGGTCATGCTAGGCCATATAATCTTAATTAACTGTCATCTTGGGGCAGCTCCTTGATCTTCACTACCTTTGTGAGACTTGGAATATGCCTTTTTCTTAAGAAAAGCCAAAATAAACTTTCTTTTCTTTTTTCTTTTTTTTTTTTTGCTCAGAGGAATCTCTATATTTTTTAAAGTGGATTTTTATCCCACACCATGGTAACTCTGTGCTAGACACATGGGACTGGACAACTGTATTCATTGAGACTATACTTTAATAACACCTTTTGAAATCTTCCTTCCTTCCTTTCCTACTCTCTCCTCTTTCTTCCTCCTTTCCCTCTAGATACTCCCAGTGTCTACATAGAGAATTATTCCCATACCTGCAGGTTCTCTGCCTAAAGGAAGACAAATTTTGATTGTTTAACCTCCCAAGCTGTTCTGGAGTTTATTTGCTAGATTTTTTTGATAAGAATCCTGCCTGAAAGCAAAATCATTCTCATTGATTGATCAACAATAGGCTTCTGCTCAAACCTCCCTTGTTCATTCCACTCATAGAATATTTTTTCTTTTTATTAGCTAAAAGAGATCATTCCTTCCCCTTCTTAACTAGCCTTAATCATTGAATTGTATTTCTCCAATCAAACTGAGATCTGAGAAATACCTATGCTTAAAAAGATCAAGATCTTCCACTCTTTCTAGGGAATCTTTCATCATTCTACTCTATTTTTTCCCACTAGACTAAGTTGGCTCCAGAAAAACAGTGAGAGTGGGAATGAGAAGAGACTGTGCACATGCAGACTTTCCTCAAGGTTTCCTCACAGTCTTTCCTTATAAGTCATGGCAACACCTTCCTAATATCATGATTCTCTACAGTAATGAAGGATAAACAATGACAAATTAACAAATAAGTAAAATGAAAAATAATAAAAGAAGTGGGACAAGCCAAGCACTATATGATGATCAAGGAGCTCCACATTGATGGATTAGTTCAGGACCTTTATATATAGTAATGATACAAAGGGTATAAAGTAAGGCATTTTGGAGAAGTCATTTACTGTGGATTTTAAAGGGTATAAAAAGTTAAATTATGAATACATTTCTTATTTTTCATTTTACTTATTTCTTAATGTGTAATATGGATGGGAGTCACTCAGAATGTATAGCCATGGAAGGTTTGTGATCAACATTGCAGGAATCTTTCTTGAATAAGATCACAGGTTCATAGGAATACTTGAGTACTTTTTTGACCATTTTCTTAATAAATAATTAGCTAATCTTATTCCATAAAATTGATAAGATAAAATGTGTCACATTGATTGTATTCTATCAGTAATGAAAATTAAGTTTAATGAAATCTCAGACTGGATTATTCATAGATTCTCATACTATTCTATTATTTTTTCCAACCTGTTGCATTTTCTGTTAATAAGATTGGACTATTATAGCACTACAATTCAAAATATTAAAAGGGATAAGATGTTAATCAGGCCTTTTCATTTATTATTTAGCTTTCTATTAAATGAGTTGTGCTAGACAGTGGAACTTAATTTGAGATCAATTCTAAGTGGCCTTGTGATCCTTCCTAGCAAAATCAGAGATTTTTAAATGGTGAATCATATGTAATTGAAAACAATTATTTAAATAAACTCTTATTTTGTTAAGACATCAAGATCTGATTGGACAAATGTTATGTGTTATTAAAAAAAAACACCTTACCTCAATTAGATATTTTAACCTAAATACCAAAAAGTAAGAAAACAAAAATATTTTCTGTAGCAGTGCTCCTATGCACTTAAAGTTAGTAAATAAATTAGTTTAGCAAATATTCTTCACTACTAGAAGGAAAGAAGTTGTTTTAAGTCATGTAAAAGTATGCTTGTGAGCAAACACAAACCAACAATAATAACAACCATAACAACCATAACAACATATTCTACAATTTTTCAAGTTTAGGAAAAGCCATTAAAAAGTAATTTCAGAATCATATGCAAAAAATAGATCAGAAGCAGGAACTCAAATATTACTTTGAAAATCAAGTAACTATAATTATTATTAATATTATTGTGAAAACAAGCATTTATTACACTAGGTGTCAGAAACTTTATTATTTCATAACTCTTGGAGGACAGGTGAAAAGGCCACCTGGATAGAATGTGTCTTAAGCTAGATTTGAACCTAGAAAAAATCTTTAGGAAATATCAATGAAAATTTGGGCAGGTTTAAATTGCAATATATAAGTATTTAATAGTAGAATATATTTGAAAGGTAAAGTAATTCTTAAATAAGTGATAGTAAGAAGAAATTAAACATTACTACAAATATGAAAGAAATGATGTCCTATTGTCACTCCCAATGTATCATCAAAATGTGGGCTAGTTTTTTTTTTTCCTTTTCCTTAATAGATATTGAAGATTTCTTTGGAGATCGATTAGCTAAGTTTACTATAAGTATTTTGAAAATTTCATGGTGATTTAAGAATAAAACAATATCCTCCCACTTCATTCATTCTTTTTTTTTAAAAAAAAATTATTTATTTTTAATTTTACAGTTTTTCCCCTAATCTTGCTTCCCTCCCCCCACCCCCCATGAAAGGCAATCTGTTAGTCTTTCAATTGTTTCCACGGTATGCATTGATCTAAGTTGAATGTGATGAGAGAACCCTTGAGGAAAAAATATAAAGTAAAAATATAGCAAAATTACATCATAAGATAATATTTTTCTTTTAAATTAAAGTTAATAGTCTTTGATTTTTTTTCAAACTCTACAATTCTTTCTCTGGATACAGATTCTATTCTCCATCACACATACACCAAAAGTGTGCCTGATTGTTGCACTGATAGAATGAGCAAGTCCATCAAGGTTTACCATCACCCCCATGTTGCTGTTAGGGTGTATGTTCTTCTGGTTCTGCTCATCTCACTCAGTATCAATTCATGCAAATCCTTACAACCTTCCCTAAATTCCCATCTCTCCTGGTTTCTAATAGAACAATAGAGTTCCATCACATACATATACTACAGTTTGTTAAGCCATTCCCTAATTGAGGGGTATTCACTTAATTTGTAATTCTTTGTCACCATAAACAGGGCTGCTATGAATATTGTTGTACAAGTGATGTGAGTGATAGAGTATATACCCAGTAATGGTATTGCTGGTTCACAGTCTATGTACATTTTTGTTGTCCTCTGGGCATAAATTAAAAGGAAGTTTCTATATATAACAAAATATTAGTAATCTAATTTTGTGATCGCAATAATACATCATTTCTTGCTATGCCTAAACAGTCGTTCTAAAGAAAATTTTTTAAAAGTTCAGAAAACAATAAATATTCATATAAACAAATGCAAAGAGAGATGAAAACAACCACATAATAAGACAGATAGTAAATATAATAATTAAGATGGAAAGAGATTCAAAGATGTTAAAATGTCAAGAAAATTGACCATTCTTTAAATGAGGATATTAGGGACTCTGTATGAAATAGTTCATCTATTTTGATTAAATTGATTTCAGTTGGTTTTGATGAATTGCTTTTTTTTTGTTTTTTAAATAAGTACACATATCTATATATCTCCATCTATCAATGTATCTATCTATCCATCTATCATCTATTTATATATACATATATCACTCAGTGGGTTCAATTGGAAGGCGCAACATCAACAAAAATCTAATGCAAAAATGAGTTAATCAAAAATATTTTAAAATAAAGCAATAATTTTGTATAATTTTGTATAATTTTTGTATAATATTTTGTATTTTAAGCACATCTATTGAATCTTATTTTTATTGTCTTTTGTGCTTCACTAAGAACACAGTTTTGCTTTGTAAGATCTCTGATACTGATTGTTTTATTTCCTGAAATTATAATTCTGCTTTAACAACAAAGAATTTATTGAAATATAATTAATTTTTGTTTAGTCAGTCATTTTCAGTCCATACATATATGTGGATAAGTCCACATGTGTTTCCTCTATTCAGAATATAATTTCTTTCTGTTTGATTATGTCATCTATTGATCTATTTTTTCTTTCAATTGGACAATTCAATATTCTTTTAATTATTACCCTACAATGCCACCAATTCATCTCTGCAACTTTATTTATATTGAAGTTCAATAGTAATGTTTGTGTAACTCTTGTGTTAAAGGGGATCCTTGACACTTCTGGGACAATTTCAAGAAGAATGTTCTAATACCAAGTAATGTTGCTCAGTGAGGAAAGAAAGCTCTTATAAGTTAGAGCACTGAGAACTTAAAACTGTACTGATAAAGATAAAAAGAATTTGCAAATTTTTTAGACCTTGAAATGAAGATGATTTAAGGTTAATTTGAATATGACTTTTGGAATTTAAGAGAAATATAAAGAAAATCTTGTAGTTATGTGAAGGGATTTTTTAGCAACTGGTCTTAAGAATTCTTTATATTGTTAAGTTTTAGTGAGTAGAAGGGACATACATGTAATTGAAACATGCCATGTACAATTAGTAAATTTTGTATGAAAACAGTTTAAGCTATATTTTTGAGACTTTAAAATTGTTTTGTAATAACAAGCTATGAATGAATTGAAATTTCATATATCACCTTTGGAAATGTGCCAACACGTTATATCTCTCAAGGTCTTTTTTGGCCCAGGGAATTTGTGAAGGGCTTTGTTTTTTCATCTTATACTTATAAAGAATATTTTTTTAGGTTTTTACTAGGCACTGGGGTTAAGTGGTTTGCCCAAGACCACACAGCTAGGTAATTATTAAATGTCTGAGGATGGATTTAAACTCAGGTACTCCTGATTCCAGGGCCGGTGCTCTATCCACTGCATCACCTGGCTGCCCTTATAGGGAATATTGATAGCTAATATCAATGTAGTTTATTCATTATCTGTTAAAAGGAAGAAATTATACATATAACTGGCATTGGTAATAAGTGTACATTGGGCTTTTGAAATTATTGTGTAAAACCATTCATACAGTATCTTGTTTTCTTTGAAAATACGAGTGTATTTGAACAAGAGGACAATAAACTTATAAATCAGATATCAAAGAAATTTGTTTTTAAAGGCTATTCAGTTTTTAGGGTAACTTTTAGAAACTTGTTTCAAATAGATTAAGAACTAAATGTTCAATTTTAAAGAATGAAAGCAGTAAACTCAGAAGAATACATATATATATATATATATATATATATATATGTATGTATATGATACTGAAAAGTTATGAGATTTAATTTTGTCAACATACACTATTTTACTGTCGTGATAACAAAGCCTGTATAGTGAGATGAAGGGGATGGAAGTATTTTTTATACCAGATGTACTGGATACAAAATATGGAGAAGATCTTGGCCCATGAATTCCCAAAGCCCATAACCCCACTTCTGTCACAAGGTCCCCTCTGTTTCTCCTTGAAAGATTCCTTCACTACATTAAAAGGGGGAAATACAAGAGCAGAGACTGTGATGAACGTTTCTAGATGGAAAAATCCTATTATGTCTCCCCTTCCCCCTGAACCTGCCTACTTCCCCCTCAGAATATTCATCCCTTAATAAAAAAGAGGAGAAGACAGCAGCAGGAATGAATTGACAGTAAAATTCTTATCCCAGAAACAATAGAGACAGTGAAGCACCAGCAGGAGACCATTGGCAGTAGGTTTTAAATATCTCTTGGATTTGATGACACAATTTCAGATTGAGGAGAAACAAATGAAACAGCTTTGGAAGTAGTAAAGAAAATTGTGGATTTAGGCCAAGATGGCAAAGAGAAGATAGGCACAGTTCTAAAAACTCCTGATCTTTCCCCATCTATGATATGAAACAAAACTTTTAACAGAAATCCAATCCACAAAACCCAGGGGGGTAAAAGGCATGAGAAAGAACATCTACCTCCAGATTTGTTTTCCACAGTCCTAGGTGAGTCTGGGCGCAGAGGGTGGATCAGCTGCTCATCAGCCTGAATAGCAGTGCAGTTGGAGCCCCAGGAGCCTGAGGGCCCAAGAGTTGGATCTGCTTGATCAGGGAAGCTAGAACCTGGTCCACTGCAGGGAGCTTGGATCAATTAGTGAGCAGAGACATTGGTGTTGGTGCTGACCCTTGGGAGCTTGCCAACAGGCTGGGGGAAGAGTTCCACTGCAGGAGAAATGCAGACATCATCGCTGGGTTCCTCTAGTCTGAAGAAATCGGAGTCCACATCTCCATTGCTGCTGAGTCCTTTTTCCTGAACAAACACAATTATAGACTACTTCTGTCCCAGGCACAGAGGGTGTAAGCAGAAGAACTAGCCCAGTTGACAATAGGGACAGGGATGGCTTCACCTCAGGGTAAAGCCCACCATTAATTGAAGACAAAAGTATTTAACAGCTTCAATCGCTCCCTCCATGCTAAGGGAGTAGGCCTCAATCAAAGTCAGTCACGCCAGAGAAAGCAACCAGCACTTCCTACTGGCTGGCTGAAGATATTGTACTCTGAGAAAAGCCTCTAGGGATACCAACATCAAACCTCTGTGAACCATCCCCTCCCCAACTCAAGGTCTTAGCAAAATGAGGAAAGGTCAGAAGAAAGGCAGATCCACAGAAAAATTCTTGGAAGGAAAAGACCCTAATGCAGAAAGACCTAGAACCTCTGAGGATGATATTATTTGGTTTCCATCTCATAAATACTTCTTTGAAGAAAAAAGGCAGAAGTTTAAAAATCAATTGGAAAATTTGGGAAAAGAAACACAAGAGAAGATTAACACCTTGCAACAAGAAAACAAATCACTGGAAAATACAATTGGACAAATAAAAAATGAGAATAATTCTCTCGAATCCTCAATTTGGCAAATGCAAAAAGAAAATAATTCACTCAAAACATCAATTAGTCAAATGGAAAACTCTTTCAAAACTAGAATTGACCAATTGGAAAAGGAGTTGCAAAAGGTGAATAAAGAAAACTCATCTCTAAAAAAAAAGAATGGAGACTGTGGAAACTAATGACTTCATGAGACATCAAGAACCTGTTAAGCACAACCAAAAAATATAAAAAAATAGAAGAAAATGTAAAATACCTCATTAGCAAAACCATTGACCTTGAGAATCAATTGAGGAGGAATGACCTGAGAATTATTGGACTTCCATTGAAGAGAAAAAAAAAAGCCTGGGCTTAATATTATAGGATCTAGTGATGGAAAATTGCCCTGATATCAGGGGCAGAGGGCAGGGTAGTGATTATAAGAATATATAGACCCCCTCCAGAAAGAGATCCTAAAATGAGAACACCAAGGAATGTTGTGGCCAAACTACAGAACTATCATATAAAAGAGAAAATCCTGCAAGAAGCCAAAAAAGAAACAATTTAAATATCATGGAGCCACAGTAAGAATTATGCAGGACCTGGCTGAATCAAAACTAAGGGACTGAAGTGCCTGGAATGAGGTATTCCAAAGAGCAAGTGAGTTTGGAATGCAGGCAAGTATCCACTATCCCACAAAGCTGAGCCTTCTTTTTCAGGAGAAAAGATGGACATTTAATGAAATGGAAGAATTCCTAAAATTCATGATGAAAAGCCTGGAGCTAAATAGAAAATTTGGACATCCAAAAAGAGGTTCGAGAGACACATGAAAAGGTTAAATAAGGGGCAGGAGGTAAAGAAGAGAAAAACTGCTATCCAATAAGATGAAACTGACTATATCCCAGCATGGGAAAAAGATTCTCATAACTCTTGAGAAATGTAACTCTAACAGTGCGAATTTACCTAGCCAGAAGTGATGGACACTCATAACTTATCCATGAGACTGCTATCCAATGGGATGAATCTGGCTATAACCCTACTTGGGAGAAAGACTCTAATAATTCTCAAGAATTGTAACCCTATTAGATAGAACGTACTTAGCTAGAAGTTATGGATACTCAGAATTTTCTAAGAATCAGAATGGCTTAAAAATTCCTCCTTAAAAAGGTCTCGATAAATTGAATCACAAAATAAATCAGAAAGAAGTTAAGGAGGTAAATAGGTTGTCAGAAAAACTAGATATGAAAGACTTAGACTAAGAGGTACAAAATACTTAGGGTAATAGAGGGGAAGAAGGGAGAAGATGAGAAACATCTGAATCTCCTTATCAGACTTGGCTTAAAGTAAACTTACATACATACTCAGTTAACTTAAAAAAAAAAAAACATCAAACTACTCAAATATTAAAAGGGGGAAAAGGAGAGGGAGGTGGAGAAAAGGAGGGGGGGAAAAAGGGGGACAAACAGAAGTAAGGAAAGGGAAAAGGGCAAAAGGGCAAGAGGGAAAGAAAGGGAAGGGGTGGATATATAAGGGGAAATACACTGAAGGGGGTATTATTCAGAAACAACATACTGGAGAATTTGGATAAAGGGGGGAAGGGGAAAAATACAAACAGAGGGAAGATAGCATGGAGGGCAATAAAAGAGTTAGTATTTATAACCTTGAATGTGAATGGGATGAACTCTCCTTTCAGACATTCCTTTAAAAATAACAGAGTGCATTAAAAGTCAGAATCCTACAATTTGCTGCTTATGAGTCATTTGATGCAGAGAGATAAATATAGAGTAAAGATAAAGGGTTGGAGCAAAATATATTTTGCTTCAGCTGAAGTGAAAAAAAGCAGAGGTAGCCATCCTTGTCTCAGATAAAGAAGCTGCAAAAATAGATAATGTTAAAAGAGATAAGGAAGAAACTATATCTTCCTAAATAAAGAGATTTCAATACTGAATATTATGTACAACCAATGAGATAGCATATAAATTCTTAGAGGAGAAGCTGAAAAAACTGCAGGAAGACATAGACAGCAATACTCTACTAGTGGTAGACCTCAACCTCCCACTCTCAGGTCTCGATAAATTGAATCACAAAATAAATCAGAAATCAGAATCAGAAAGAAGTTAAGGAGGTAAATAGGTTGTCAGAAAAACAAGATATGACAGACTTAGACTAGATATGATAGACTGAATAGGGATAGAAAGGAATATACCTTTTTCTCTGCAGTACATGGCACTTATACAAAAACTGATCACGTACTAGAACATAAAAACCTAATGATCAACTGCAGAAAGGTAAAAATAGTGAATATATCTTTCTCAGATCACAAGGCAATAAAAGTCAATGCAATATTTGTACAGGGAGATATAGACACAGAACTACTTGGAAACTGAATAATTTCATTTTAAAGAATGAGTGGATCAAAAAACAAATTATGGAAAGAATTATTTTATCCTAGATAATGACAATAATGAAACAACATACCAAACCTATGGGATTCACTCAGAGTGGCTGTCAGGGGATATATTATATCTTTAAATGCTTCCTTGAATAAATTAGAGAAAGAGAAATTCAATGAACAAAATATGCAACTAAAAAAATCAGAGAAAGAAAAATTAAAATTCCCAATTAAATACCAAAATAGAAATTCTAAAAATTAAAGGAGAAATTAATGAAATTGAAAGCAAAAAATAAATATTGAAGTAATAAATAAAACCAGAAGTTGGTTTTATGGACAAAGCAATAAAATTGATAAATCTCTAATCAATGTGATTTAATAAAAAGAAAGAAAGAAGAAAACCAAGGTGAACTCACTAGCAAGGAGGAGAAAATTAAAGTAATAATTCAAAATTATTTTGCCCAACTCTACACCAATAAATTTGACAATGTAAGTAAAATGGATCAATATTTCTGAAACTATAATTTGCCCAGGTTAAATGAAGAGAAGGTTAAATACCTAAACAACCCTATCTCAAAAAATAAATTCAACAAGCCATCATTGAACTCACTAAGAAAAAATATCCATGGCCCGATGGATTCACAAGTGAATTCCTCCAAACATTTAAGAAACAATTTGTTCCAATTCTATATAAACTCTTTGGAAAAATAGGGAAAAATGAAACTGACTAACTTTCTATGAAACCAATATGGTGCTGATACCTAAAACAGGAAGAGTTAAAACAGAAAAAGAAAAATTATAGACCTATCTCCCTGATGAATATAGATGCAAAAATCTTAAATAAAATCTTACCAAAATGATAACAAGTTATCACTAGGATAATACATTTTGGCCAAATAGGATTCATCCCAGGAATCCAGGTTTGATTCAATACTAGGAAAAATGTTAGTATAGTCAATTATATCAACAACAGGCCTATCAGAAACTACATGATCATATCAATAAATGCTGAAAAAGCTTTTGACAAAATGCAGCACCCATTCCTACTAAAAACACTAGAGAGTCTAGGAATGAATGTACTATTTCTTAGAATAATAAGCCGTATTTATCTGAAACCATCAACAAGCATTATATTCAATGTGGAGAAGGTAGAGGCATTCCCTTAAAGATAAGGGTTGAAACAAGGATGCCCATTATCACCACTACTATTCAATATTGCATTAGAAATATTAGCTTCAGCAATTAGAGAAGAAAAAGAAATTGAATGAATTAGAATTGGGAAGGAAGAGACAAAACTCTAACTCTTTGCAGATAACATGATGGTATACCTAGAAAATCCTGAAAAATCATCCAAAAACCTACTGGTAATAAATAGCAATTTTAGTAAAGTTGCAGGATATAAAATTAATGCTCATGAATGCTCAAATTTTCTATATATAACTAGCAAGATACAGCAGGAAGAGCTAGAAAGAGAAATCCCATTCAAAGTAAGTTCAGACAATATAAAATACATGGGAGTCTATTTGCCAAGGCAGACTCAGAAAATTTTTGAAAACAATTATAAAACACTTCTAACACAAATTAAATCAGATCTAAATGACTGAACAAATATCTATTGCTCATGGATTGGTAGAGCTAATATAATAAAAATGACAATTCTACCAAAACTAAACTACCTGTTTAGTGCCCTACCAATAAAAATTCCAAAGAATTATTTAATTGAGTTAGAAAAAGTTAAGTAAATTCATATGGAGAAATAAAAAGTCAAGAATTTCCAGGGATTCAATAAAAAAGTTCAAAAAATGGGGGCTTAGCCCTACATGATCAAAAATTATATTATAAAGCATAAGTCATCAGAACTGTATGGTATTGGCTAAGAAATAGAGTGGTAGACCAATGGAATACACTTAGTGCAATAGCAGGAATGATTTGGATAATCTGCTGTTTGATAAACCCAAAGAGTCCAGCTATTGGGATTAAAACTCTCTCTTTGATAAAAACTGCTGGGAAATTTGGAAGATAGTATGGAAGAAAGTAGACCAACACCTCACACGCTATACCAAGATAAGATCCAAATGGATACAGGATTTAGACATAAAAAAATAGTATAAGCAAATTAGAAGATCAAGGACTAGTTTACCTGTCAGATCTATGGAAAAAGAAGCAGTATATGACTAAAGAAGAGATGGAGAACATCACCAAAAACAAACTAGATGATTTCAATTATATTAAATTAAAAAGCTTTTTGCAAGATAAAACCCATTGTAACCAAGCTCAAAAGAAATAAAGTAAACTAGGAAACAATCTTTACAACTGATGTTTCTGAAAGAAGGACTCATTTCTAAAATATACAGAGAACTGAATAATATTTAAAAAAAATCCATCCCCCAGTTGACAAATGTTCAAAGGATATGGAAAGGCAATTTACAGATGAGTAGATCAAAGCAATCCATAGTCATTTGAAACATTGCTCCAAATCATTACTTATAATAGAAATGCAAATTAAACTTCTCTGATGTATCACCTCACACCTCTCAGACTGGTCAATATGACCAAAAAAGGATAATGATCATTGTTGGAAGGGTTCTGGGAAATCTGGGACACTACTACCTTGTTGGTGGAGCTGTGAACACATCCAACCTTTCTGGAGAGACATTTGGAACTATGCCCAAAGGGCAAAAAAAAAAAAATGTGCATACCCTTGGATCTAGCAATACCACTACTTGGTCTATACCCTGAAGAGATGATGAAAAAGGCTAAAAACATCACTTACACAGAAATATTCATAGCAGCCCTGTTTGTGGTAGCAAAGAAATGGAAATCAAGTAAATGTCCTTCAATTGGGGAATGGCTTAGCAAACTGTGGTATACGCATGTCATGGAACATTGTTCTAACAGAAACCAGGAGGGATGGGAATTAATGGAAGCCTGGAGGGATTTGCACAAAGTGATGTTGAGTAAGATGAGCAGAACCTGAAAAACACTGTACATCCTAACAGCAACATGGTGGCAATGATCAACCTTGATGGACTCATTTCATCAGTACAAAAATCGGGGACAATTTTGAGCTGTCTGCAATGGAGAATATCATCTATATCCAGAGAAAGAACCATGTTCTTTGAACAAAGTCCAACGATTATTTCCTTTAATTTAGAAAAAACTGATATCTTATTGTCTGATCTTGTTTTCTTTTATACTTTATGTTTCTTCCTTAAGGATATGATTTCTCTTTCATCGCACTCAATTTGGATCAATATATAATGTGGAAACAATGTAAAGACTGACAAATTTCTTTCTGTGGGGGAGGGGGTTAGGGCAGGGAATTAAGTTTTGGGGAAAAATTATGAAACTCAAAATAAATTAAATCCTTAAAGGAAAAATTAAAAATAAAATGATTGATTAGCATTAAAAAAAAAGAAAATTGTGAGTGTGTTCCCCCTCTGATTTGGCCTCCAGGTAGGAATTAGGTCAGAAAATGACCTTGCCTTTTACAGCTAAAATCTCTCAAGGAAAAAAAAGTCACTAGCATGTGAAGGAAAGTTTTATTGTGAATATATTCCTTACAGTTCCAGCCAGGCTAAAGGAACTAATAAAACCTCAAGTCCTGTGGATTAATCCAATATTAATTAAGGTGTTATAGGGGCTTCAGGAGACTCAGACCAAATTCCAGAGATCTGTTCCAGAAACTTTTACTGTTTCATCATCTGACTTGTACATCCCTTCCAGTCAGGGAATTCAGTCCTGGTTAACAAATTCATGGCACCTGGATTGAATCTACCTGGAAGGTACCCTACACTGTCAATCTGACCACCCCATCCATTGTAAAGGTAGACCCTGTTACAATACGGTTGCATCACACCTGGGTGAAACTGAACACACCTGACAAATGGAGGGTGGAACTTGGCATGGATCTACTAAAACTTATGTAGTCATCCTCCTGATGTTCTGGTGTGACTCCATCTGTTCTAAATCTCATGCCCCAGAAAAAAGAACACACAGACTCTTCAATAGGGTGATCAAGTATTATGGAACTTTTGGGCTGAGGAGAGTGCTTGAACAGAGGCTCAAGGCCTCAATGATGTATTATTTTTTCTGGCTAGCTTTATATTCTCTGTTCCCTTATTTTGGCCCACTGACATGCCTTAATCAGGGGGAGGCAAGGTGCTCCCTTTCCTGCAGCATGTGTCACAGTGTTCCACATGTCCTCTGGTCCTGGGGGATATGGGTGTGTAGGTATGGGGGTCCCAGGGAGCCATGGTGGTTCTGACCCTTACATCAGGATCCAGAAGTCCCCTAGCCACCCAACTATCTTGTTCCTAACTGTTCTGCAACATTCTAGCCCCTTTTGGCATAGCCCTCACACATGGAGATTAAATTTAGATGAAGGGTGTTCAATAAGTTTTATAGTCATTTTGAACACACCCCCCCTTATTGACCCTTCTGTCTGCAATTCACCAAATGCTGAATCATACCCAGCCCAATGTGGGTTGGGATCACTGGCTCTGTGTTAACCCCATCCTATGTCATTGGCTTGGCTTTCTCAAATTCTGTCTCTGGGTATTCCAGCCCTTTAGCATGCTCCTGAGAATGACCAAAAGTCACTCTCATGGATCTGCTAGGCTTGGGCACCTGCCTGAAACACCCTCTCCCTCTAGAGTCAACTCTCTCCTCCAATCCTGCAGCTCATTTAGACACATCTCTCTTCCTGAGTCTGACCCGAATTGGTTTATTACCCTAGTAGGCACCTGGTTTGCCTGCTTCGATGGGTTCACAAAATGTGTCTCAGTTCAGGTTCTCCTGTCCCAGTAGGATACCCTGTGTAGTTTGGTTTCAATTCTCCCCTGAGTGTCTTTACTTCCAGGACCCAACAGCTGGGGATGTTTCCTTATGTGTTCATAAGGTCTGCAGAAGAGAGCTGTACCTGTCCTGATGTCACTGCTGGTGAGACTGGTACTGATAGGTTCCACTGCAGCAGGCACTGCTGCCCTCATTAGGGGAGAATCCAGTTTTAAAGAACTGAGAACCCAGATATTAAACTCATTGAGAGTTCCATCTTTCAGCTTGAGAACCAGCTCGACTCATTAGCAGAAATGGTATTGCAGAATAAAAGTGTGCTGGACTTTCTGTCCCTGAAGGATGATGACCTGTCTGTGGCACTAGGGGTGACATGTTGCTTTTATGCCTTGGCTAGCCCCTTGTTACTTCTCCTCCACTCCTTAACCATTGGGTCCTGCTTGTTCAATCAGATCAACTGCTTTATACCTCCTGGGATAAATTCTGTTAAGAAGCTTGTAGTTCATGCTTCCCAAGATTATGAAAATTATTACTCAAGAGTTTTAATATTGCAAAAAAAAAAGTGGAGAATGAAGTACAATATTCATAGTTAACTTCTCGGTTTGGATAATGTCCCTATGCCTGGGAACATCCTGATAGGGCTCAAACAGTTGACCCTGAGGGTCACGAGATATACCATAAATTTTATCTGAGATTCACCAAATGTTCTTGTTAGCCTAATCCTTTTGCTCCCTCCTAAAACTGCCTCCCCCCTCCCCAGATGTAGCTGGAGCTGTGAAATACTAAACTCCATCAGATCTAAATCTGGTATGTGACTACCCTGTACCATAGGAAACATGTTATACCTAAGGTAGACCCTGACCGCCTTCTGTCTTTTATTGGCCTCCTATCTATATTACATCACATGTGTGTGATAGTCTAAGAGGAAATATATCTAACCGCTATTCTACTTCTATATCCTGCTTGCTCATGATAACCCTGTCCCTCAAAATACTATTAAAAACCTTATCCTCTGAACACTCAGGACTGTGCTTGGAGGTAATATATCCTTGTAATCCACCAATAATAAACTCTGCTCCTAAATTTTAAAGTTTGGTCTCTGATTCGTGTTCTGGGTACAACAGATATAGTAATGTGAACCTAACTAAGGCCTCCTTAGGATAAAAATACACTTAGAGTAGAATTTGCTTCTCCTTGATTTTTTCCCCTTAGTGCCTATGTTCCTAAAATATGAATAGAAAGCTATGTATTCTTGTTAATTTATTGCATATACTAATTTCTTATACTTCCTTATCCCAAACCTCATGGATTTATTTAATTATTATTATCATTATATTTATTATCTTACCCTTTCCTTTCCAGATTCAGTGAAGTGCCTAAAAATACCTGCCCTTCCTTGCATACATATGTACATACATAAAATGTTGTATGTGTACATAAACATTTCATTTTTATATTACCTATAATCCAATGCATTCCATTCCTTATTTTTTTTCATTGTGGTCCACTCCCTCTTCTTCCCTTCCTCCCTCAGAGTCATATCTTAATATAATAGATATAAAAGAGAAAGAAAATAATATTTTTCAAAATTAACATATACAATGAACATATTAGAAATTAGCAGGCATGTTTAATATCTATAATTCTCTATCATGGCAAAGAAGTTTTGAGCTGAGATGCAGATTCATTCTCTTATATCTACTTTTGAACAGTTTCCTCATTATAATTTCTATAGTTTCTATAATTTCTTTAGTTTCAATCTCTTTATTTTTATATTAATTTTAATGTTCTTATTTAAGAGGCATTATTTGTATTTCTTATCCAAATTTTAAAATCTGGATTTCTGAATGTGGAAGTATTGATATTCAGCTCTGATTTAAACTCTCATGTTCTCTAATCATCTTCATCCCATGATACTAAAAGTGAATCATTCAGGTTTATCCTCCATTTCTACCTTTAACTATGGGATCCACAAAATGATCCCTGGATATAAGAGTTCAATGAATTTCCAATAACTACGATCAACTTCCTTGTGATTTCCTAGACAAAACTCCTCTGTCCTTTGTACTGCTTCAATTTTTTTTTTCTTTCAAGTACCCATTTATTGATTGACCTTAACGCAAAGGCAGAATTCAGGTGGGACAGTCAGGACTTTTTTTCAAGTGCTGGCATCTTCTGGCATAGTGCTAATCACTACTTACTTCCACCTGTTTTGGAGATCAAAGTCTCCTGAATTTAGGTTATCTCCTGGTCCTTACCCTAGTGAGTATGCCTGAGAGTGGGTGAGAAAACCAAGTCATGGATAGCAGAGGTCAAAGAGAGAGAAAGAGGAGAAGAGTCTCCCATCTCCCCTTACAAGACTTTACTGAACCTTTGCCTTCTGTTTGTGTTTAGAACCCATTTCGCCTGATGTCACCCCATGATCTTCTCTATCCAAACACAATCAGGTCCTCACCAGTGCCTATCCTTTTATACCTTTTACCCCCCCCCTTTCAGGGCTGTCTGACAGACTCTACACAAACACACAAACACAGATGCAGAGATGTAATGTATATTATATGTTTATTGATGATCTCTATGAATTTGACACTAAATAATAATTAAACACAGTGGTAACCTCCCAAATTTGTTCTAATGAGGAGCAAATGGTATCCTCCAGAGTTCGGGTTGAAAAAGGAACAAATAAAATTAGATTAACATATATTTATTAATTTTTTCTAAACTTGCTGATTATGTATGCCAGAAAACCAAATGTCAAAATGGAATTTTGGAAGGCAGGATTTGAAAAAGACAGAAACTTCTGACTCTCATCTCAGGATAAAGTATGATATCAGACATTCCTATTAGGTTAGGAGGAATGTTTCCTTCCAATTCCAGACTTTTGTGCTCTATCAGTTATATTAAAGATAAAGCATGGGAAACTGAGCATGACAGAATCTGAATTCCATTCAGTAACCACTGAAAAAAGGGAAGAGATTCATAGTTGTTATTAGAGCAAAAAAAAAACCCCATTAAATTATTACTTGCTTTAAAATGATATCAAATACATAGATTTAAACATATATATGTATGTGCATACAAGTAGATATGTATATCTACATTTATAATATATATATATGAATATGTATATATAGGTAATCTCTGTTAAAAGTGTCTCAAATATGGCAAGAAATATCTTTTATATGTCATGTTTATCTTAAACACAATGTAGAATCTTGCACATAGAAGGTGCTTAATATATCTTTCATTCATTTGTTTCATCCATTAAATTTTCATTGGTCACAATGAACATTTTTATTTCTTATATATTCTCATGTATTTTTCCAATTTTCACATCATTTTTCCTTCTTTTTCCTACATTATTGCAGACCAATTCTTTTTAATTTTCAAAGGTTTTAATGTTAGAGTATTTTTAAAGAATATTCTCTAAACTTGAAAATAGTTTCTCTTGGAACCTGAATACTTGTTGAAGAACATACAACAAATTTGTAATATAATTATTATACCAACTATATTATCAAAATAAATGCCTATTTCTAAAAGTTAATTGTCTATATTTGATATAATCTGATAATCAGTAAAAAAGATAGAAAGTAAATGAGTTACAGTTCAATTTGTATATATTTATAACTGTCCAATTTTATTTCATAAATATGTGTACAAATACAATTTTATATGCATAATCTTTTGAAATTTTATATATATATACATATATATATACACACACACACACACACACACACACACACACACACACACACACACATACACACACACAATTATATATACATCTGCTTGCCTTATTTAGGGAATTGTTCCAGTATTAAGACAATGAGGTTAAAGGAATGCACACTTTTCAAACTTTCATAACTCATTATATAAGACATTGAGATTTGAAGGAAGTAAGGCCTTTAGTAAATCTGGTGAAAAAGAAAGGTATTTGTTATCTCAGAGTAATCTCCAGTGACATACTATGGCAAGTTAGTCTGATTGTGCTGGACCATATTTGCTTCTATTTTGCCTCAAGGAGAAAATTAGGGGCTGCTAGGTGGCACAGTGGATACAGCACCAGCCCTGGACTCATGAGTACCTGAGTTCAAAGTCTGCCTCATACACTTAACAGTTACATAGTTGTGTGGCCTTGGGCAAGCCACTTAACCCCATTTGCCTTGCAAAAACCTAAAAAAAATTAGAAAAGTTTTATACATTAGAGACTTTGGAACTTTAAGGAGGGGAATTCTTATTTGATCACAGTGTCATAAAACTGAGTATATGGGAGTTGTATTCAGATTTGAACAAAATGTGATTGAGACAAAGATAATGAACTAATTGTTCTCACAAATTCTATTTTTTCTTTTTGGAATTGAATGAGGGGGCTTATTTATTAGAAAGATATTGATTCAGATTGTCTCCCAACATGATTACCCCCAAATATGGTAAATTTTGGAGAATGTTCTTTTTAACTGATTTTCCAAATATCATTCTAACAATCAACCCTTAATCTTTTTACCCCCACTTTTGCAATTTTTTCTGTGTCAGAAAAAGACAGACTATGAGTATTGACCTTATTTGACTTGAAAGCAAATCTTAAGTGCATCTTTTTCACATTTAAAAGTGACTGTCCTCCTTTTAAATAAATAGCTGTAATGCATAAAATAGCAATCAGCGACCAGAACCAAAATGGTGGATTAAAGGCACATTCTATCCAGACTTCTCCCCCAAACATCTCCAAATGCCTTTAAATAATAACTCTAAACAAATTCTAGAGTGACAGAATCAACATAAGGATGGAATGAAAGAATTTTCCAACCCAAGACAACTTGGAAGATTGGTAGTAAAGGTCTGCTGCACTAGGGTGAGAAAGGAACATAGTGCAATAGGGTCTATGTGGGCACAAAGCAGTCCTATTCTAGGAATAGGAAGCAATGCAATTTCCATACCTCTCAGGACAGATTGAAAAGGATTGCTTGGAAGGTCAGCAGGAAAAGTCTTTCTCAGCAGGGTGAGTGTGAAATCACAGCAGCTGATATCCAGCCCCAGGGGATAGGAATCAGTGAATATGAGAATAACTTCTGGAACTCTCAGGTCACAGATTGCAAGGGTGACAGGAGATTACAAGGATCTTTTTGCTTTCACTTGGACATTAATCTTTTGCTTTGTCCATACTCAGATCATGGTCCCAGCCCTGTAACAATGTCCCAGGTTGGGGATACCTCAAGGAAGTGAGGAACCAAGAGAGCCAGGGCAGAATGGACTGCTTCAAGTCATCCACAGATGAGAGCATAAGCCAGAAGAATAACAAACACTGCTCTTTAGATGGTACATCCTTGGAAGAACTGAAATCTTGCAGGTCCCTAGAAGTATCTCTGAAATGATCTGCAAAGAACCCAAAGCTTAGAATAGTGAACCTTCCATACTGAAAGGAGAGTTGTACCTTAACAAAGGTTTAAAATCAAGTCATAGACTTGATAATAGATAATAATCAAAAGATAATAATCAAAGACTTTAAGAAAAATATGAATTGGTCTCATGTCATGAAAGAGTTCAAACATGAATTTTGAAAATCATGTAAGGAAGACAGAAGAAAAATTAGAGAGTGGAATGAGAGGGATATGGGACCATATTATAAAAAAAATCAGTAGCATGGTGAAGGAAACATGCTAAAAATGCTGACAAAATTAAAACCTTAAAAATAAGACTGTCAAATGGAGAAATAGGTAGAAAAAGTCAATGAAGCAAAGAATGCTTTAAAAAGCAGAATTGGCCAAATGGAAAAGAACACAAAATAACTCAGTGAATAACATAATTCCTTAAAATAAAGAGTTGAGCAAAGGGAAGTTGATGACTGTGTGAGAAATCCATAAATTATCAAACAAAACCAAAAGAATGAAAAAAAATACAGTACTGAAATATCTCACCAGAAAAATCAACTAATCAGGAAAATAGATTTAGTAGAAAAAATTGTAATTTATTGGACTATTTAAAAATCATGATAGATATTTTATTTTATTTTCCTAATTACATGCCATTGTTGATTTCATCATTCATTCACTTACACCATTTCTAAGTTACACATTTTTCCCACAAGTCTCCCTTCGCACTCCCTTCCCCATGTTAGCAGTCTGTTAAAGGTTACACAGGTGTATTTTTATTCAACACATTTAAATGTTAGTCATTTTGATAGTTATAATCTTTCAAGAAATTGTCAAGGAAAACTGCAATGCTATTCCTGAAACAGAAAGTAAAACAGAAATTGGAATAATACACTGAAAATCTCCTGAAAGAGATTCCAAAATGAAAATTCCCAACAATATAAAAGCAAAATTTCACAGTTCCCTGACCAAGAAGAATATATTGCATGCAACCAGAGAGAAATAATTCGAGTATAGTGGAGTCACAGTCATTATAACACAAAATTTAGTAGATTCTACATTAAAAATTCTTATAGCTAGGAATATGATATGGTATGAGGCAAAAGAATATTGATATAACCAAGCATCAACTACCCAGAAAAATTGAGCATAGTCTTTCAATGGAAAAGATACACATTCAACGAAATATGCGACTTTCAAACTTTCTTGATGAAAAGACAGGCTGAACAGAAAATGTGATCCCAAAATATGAGACTTAAGTAAAGCATAAAAAGGTTAAGGGAAATGGAAAACATAAGGGATTCAATAATGTACAGTTTGTATTCCTGCATGGGAAGATGATGCTAATAATTCATAAGAAATTTCTTATTTATTAGGGTAGTTAGAAGGAGTATATATACATATATATGTACATATATATACATATTAACAAGATTGAGTTAAGTAGTGCAAGAAGAATATACTGGGATAAAGAGGAAAGGGGGAATGTGAAAATGTAAATTATTTCACATAAAAGAGCCAATAAAATCTGTTGCAATGGAGTGTTGATGGTGAGTGAGTGAACCTTGGTCTCATCAGAATCGACTCAGAGAGGGAATGACAGAGATACTTAAATATATATATATATATATAGAAATCTATCTTCCCCTACAGGAAAGAAGGAGGGGAATGGGACAGGAGAAATGGGGGAGAAGTGAGAGAAGGGAGGGCAAATTATGGAATGGAGTAATCAGAAGAAAAACTTTTGAGCAGGAACAAGGAAAGAGAGAGAATATACAATAAATGAAGTAGGGTAAAATACAATTAGCAATTATAATTGTGGGGCAAAATATTGAAACAACTTTCTCTGAGAAAAATCTCATTTTTCAAATGTAGAGATCTGAGTCAAATTTTAAAAAAAAATTAGAACCATTCCCCAATTGATGAATGATCAATATATATTTTTCAGATGAGGTTATCAAAGGTTATCTATGGCCATATTAAAAATATTCAAATTCATTTTTGATTAGAGAAATGCAAATTTGAACAATTCTGATTGACATATACTTATTGACTTGGCTCCTGGAACAGTAAGGAATAATGTCAAATGTTGGATGGAGAATAAGGAAAATAAGACATTAATGCACTGCTGCAGGAATTATGAAATGATTAAGCCATTGAATGAAGTTGGAAAAACAAATAAAATATTTATATGATAAAAAATCATTCATGTGAGGCTTCTTATTTTTTTGAGCAGAGGATATTGTCTGTATTTTATTTCACAAGATGACTATTATAGAAGTGTATTGTTTTTACTACAAGCATTTTTAGCCTACATCAAATTATTTGCTTTCTTAATGTGGATAGATGGGGTGGGAAGAAGTTATAACAAATTGTTATAAGTTAACTTGTTGTTATAAGTTCTATAACAACACTCAAAGTTATAAAAATGTATGTTAAACCTTGGTTTTTATAAGTAAATGGGGATCAATTTAAAAAAAAAAGAATTGCAAAGAAAATAGTAATGGGGCATCTTTTCTAAACAGTTATAATAATTCAATTTATTTTAGGTTTGAGACTGATACATTTTCCAAATTTGTAAGCATTAAAGAGTGGTATCTTTGAACTGAAATGTTTATCAAATCAAAATAATGTGTAGCTGTAATATAATCAGAAGTTGAGATCTTTTTTCTGTTCTCACCTCATGTTTCTCACCATAAAAAAAAAAAAATGAAGTGTTACTTGTGCCAAAGGCATAAAAATTTCCTAGTAGCCCTCTAGTTTCTCTATGAACATGCCCTAGCCCCTCTCAATTTATCTCCCTTGATTGTCTTTTCATTCAAAAGATTTTATATGTTCTATTCCTTTTTGACATAAAAAAATCTATTTAGGAACTTCTTTCTTAGTTTTAATTGTGTCATTTACAGCACAATTTCATCTCTTCAGACTTAAGCTATCATTGTTTATGTTTATATGTAACCCAACATATATGCATTCACCAAGAGAATTAAAACTATTATTATTCTAAAGAACTGTATATATCTGTAAAGGAGATATTCCAATTAAAATTATAAATAAAAATGAATGTCAAATGTCAGAGTAGTAGCCATAGGATACTGAAAACTTTTTTTCAAATATATTACAATTGCCAAAATATATTCTTCTATTTCTCTTAATTTGCTCTCAAAACAACTTGATGAATTGTTCAGAATATTAAAATTACTATAATAAAGTCAAATCTTGTCTTCCTCCTAAAAGTGTCAGTGCAGTTGAAAATCCACTTGTTTTCTAGAATTCATAAAAAATATACTCCTAAATGTTGGCAAATACCACCTTTGTTCTCATTGGAAAATGATTCATTCCCTTTATGAAATTGTTTTGAAGATATTCTGGGAGCTCATCAGCTTTTCACATATTTAAAGATTAATGGTTTTCCCCATGTACAGTCAAAATTCTGATACATTTAAAATTTTTATAGACCTTTTCAAAGTACTCAGTTAATGCATTTCAATGTCATTATTCATTCTTGATAGATGATATATTTTGTTGAGAGAATCCTAGAAAATCAACTTTAGAAATTTCTTGAAACAATTAGCAACTTTTAAAAAGTTGCAATATATTAAATAAGCCAACATAAATCATTAGTATTTCTACATATCTATCATTTTAGTGTTCTTGTCTTTCATTATTCAAGAAGACCAAAATCACATCACGTTGTTTGAGACAAATTACAGTGTGTACAACTGTGGCTGATCAGACCAATATGAACTCAGAATGCTCTACTACAGGTCAGGCACAAATAGTCCATGTGAAGACCTGGGTTGCTTACTCTAAATTTGTGTATGTTACATTTCCTATCACATACTTCAATTATGCCTTTGTCATAGAGCACAGCTCTCTCAGAGATGAGAGCAGACAATGCTGAGTTCATTCTGTGCCAGTGTCTCCCATGCTGTACTCTAGCTGCTGGCTTGTTTGACTTCGATTCTGCCTTTGAGGAATCACTTTCAGACCCAGGAAAGCAAGTATGGAAAGAAAATAAAAATTTATTAAATGAACTTACAACATATAGAAAGTGATAGGTAAAGAGAGACAGAGATAAAAGAGCAGTCAAGCAGAGTTGACTGGGCCAGTAAGTCAGAGATAACTGACCGCCAGCAGAGGTCAAACCCAGATTTTTATGGTCTTCCCACTTACCCAGAGGGCAAAAGATGAAATCCCTCCCCCCCACTGGACCCAGAATTAAATAGAGGGTTGAAACTTGGAAGAGATCAAAATACAAATTTTACATTAAACAATCAAACAATGGTAATTAATTTACATCTCAAGAGTGGGGAATCTCCAACCAGTATGACAAGATTTAACAGCCTTTAAAATTAAAAATTTTCTTTTTAATATATCCATAATTCTCTATATTTTTTCCATGATAGTCAATTTACATCTCAAGAGCAGGGGATCTCCACTCTATGGACTGAACTCTATGGATGAGAAGCACAACCCTTTTTAGACCTTAGATTTTTAGAAAAGTAGGAAAATTTTTGGATCTCTAGTCCTCCTTCTTGTATGGTTCCTTACCTTCTCCCCCCTCCACCCCATGCCCCCCAGGATATCAGGTTGATGTTGAGATAAGTAGAGGCACTAATCTCTTTTCCTTTTAGTCGCCCTTATGTGGGCCTGCCCTGTCTTTTGTTCAGACTGACTGACCTGCCATAGCACTCCTGAGGTGTGTTAAGGCCTCAAGAATTTAGGCAAGTCAGTCAGAATTTAGGAGTCTTTAATTACTCCAATTGAGGGCTAATTGTCTGGAAGCATCCAAGACAATAGAAAATTGATACAGGTACAAGCAAGTTTATATACTGAAATCTATATCTCTGTTTACTCCTTATCACAATCTAATGTAACATATGGTCACTATTTCACCTGGGGTTCCACTCGAGCAAGGGGGCTTTCTGCCCAAGCAAGGGGGCTTTTCACCTTAGGCAACAAAGGGGGAAACCATACATATAGGAGACAGAGCTAAGCAGAGAACTCATATGGCAGCACATTCTTTGTGGTTATAGGTGTTGGAATGGGGAAAGAAGGGGGTTTCGTAAACAGAATGTTAGAACACTGCAGGGAGCAAAAATGGAAAATTACAAGCTCTTTGTTGCTGAGTGGAGAAGTCAAGTATTAGGGGCAAGGGACCTGAGGGGTACCCATACCAGGTGTTTGGTTTATACCCCTCTGTGGAGTGAGGGTTGTTAAGGAAGGTTGTTTAGCTGTTGATCCAATTGATGTGTTTTCCTATCTAGAAGTTTAGGAGAATTAAAACACAGGGAAAACTTGGTACCAAGGACTCCCACCCCCCAACTGTGTGCTAGCTCCTTGGAAGGAATTAGATTTGATTAGCAAAACACCTGAGTTCCTGGAAATTATCTTTGGGTGGAACTCTCTTTTCTCTTTCTTTCATTCTCTGTGGCCCCCACACTCTGCAGGAGCTGAGGGGGAGGGAGAAGGAAAATTCTTTTTAGAACTTAGAAATCCTTAGATCCAATTCAGGCTTCAACGCAGGAAGGTAAGATTCCCTCAGAACTTTTAGCCCCATTGTTTAAAATAGGGACCCCCATGCCTTCTTTCTGGTTTGGGGAGGAGGGGGCCTGAGTGAAAAACCATGTTTTCCTTAGACTACACATGTTTATCAATTCCAAACCCCATATCCTAAAGACATTAACTGGGCTGAGAAAGCCCCACCATTGGGAGGGGGGAAGGGTAAATGGGCATTTTGATTGAAAAGCGTCCTGATCAATCAGTTAAGGGGGAAGATAACTCTTTCTGGGACTAGGAAATTCAGATTTCATCTTTTAATTTAACCTGTGCTAATAACTGATATCTCTGTAATAGAGTAATTGGAATTGAACTTTATAAAGTTACTTTAGAATGCATTCAGTTTTAATTGATTAGTTATTTCAAAATTTTAATGAATATAAAAGAGGTTTCTCAATAAATTCTAATTGAGTTTAAAGTTTTTTTTGACTGGTCTCAATTGGTACATTCAAATATATATAAAATATAATATGTGTGTGTGTGTATTTAAACATCAATAGGACATTTTCACATCTCTTCATTGAACTGGAGAGGTAGGAAAATATTTCTAGATTTTGAGATTTTGGTACTGGCCAGGGTGTCCAAAAATCTCACTTTGGTAAATTTGAAATCTTTATACAAAAGAGTTGTGTTTGTGTCTAAACTCCTGTGTTTGTAATTCAAATCTGAAATAGTTAATTACTGGAGTTAAATGTAATTCCTTTTAGTTTTAGTGTTTTGAATTTAATTACTTAAAAAGTTCTAATTTAAAATTAAGTAAGTAATGAATTTGGGATCTGAGCCTATCTTCTTATACAATTTATATATTTGAAAGTTTGTAAGTTGCAAAGTTGTTGAAATGATCTCAGCTGTGAGCTAAGCTTTTGTTAATGTAATACTCTTTGACAGCTGTATTCACCTTACCTTAATTGAGACTTTAAAGTTTAGTAAATGTAGACTTTCTGCCTTCAGGAGACTTTGAAAAGAGGGTGGGAAAGCTTTTTATAGGAAAAGGTCACCAACTTGGGTGTAAAAAAAGAAACTAAGAGCTAAATGAGAGTAATTTAGTCACCTTTGATAGTTCTGTATCAAGTCTTGAGAATTTGTATGTGTTAAGAAGGAAAATATAATTGGAATAAATTGTATGTAAAGGAATTTGGGAATATTGAATCAAATATAATATGTTTTCTGATTTCTTTTGGGAAAGAGAAATATTGTACTAAATGTTGTAATCTGATTTGTTTTGATGTTAAATTGATATTGAAAATATGCTGTCACCAATCTCGCAAGGTCTTTTGTTGGTAACAGAAGAAAGTTTTTAATAGTCTTTCTCTCTAATCACATGCTTATAGAAGGGAATATATATATATATATATATATATGTATATATTTGTATGTATATATAATTTATATATATATTTATATAATATATACAATACTAAAAGTAAAATCTGCATAACATCTGTTATTTGAAAACAAGAAAAATGTATTAACACTGCCTAGCATCTATAGCATTTTGCTCTTGTTTCAAGGGGAATGAGATGCTTAAATAAGAATCTTATGTTCAATGTAAACAATGTATGTTTAATTTTAAAGAAGCCAAGAATATGGACATTTTCATGGTAACTACATGCAGCTCTGACTGATGAACAAATAGCAATTTTATGGTCCCACTGATGAATAGGTTGCATTTATCAGTTATGTGATTCGTTTGTAACTTCAAAGAAATTATATTTACAGTGTTTGATTCTCTCTTGTGGACATGTAAGCTATTTGAATACTGTGATGTTAAAGCCTGGAATTAATATGTGATTGCTTTGAAGGGGTGGTAAGGGAAATTTCACAAATTATGAACCCTTCTGGGATAAATCTGTGAATTCATGCAAAATATAAGGAAGGAAATATTATTTTGTTAAATTTAATAACTTATGTTTTTAATTGATTTAAATGTCCGGTTGTTTTTAATATTGTTTTATTGCATTGGAATCAATAACACATGTTAGAAATTTAAAGTCACCTAAGATGTTCTGATGGTTTTGTGAGGGGCAAAAGTGCTGACTTTTCAGAAACATGGGGCTAAATTAGTCTAAGCATAGGCCTTAGTTTCTATTTCTTAAGAATCAGGTGAACATGAGAACCTGGATCTCCAGCTAGAAAAATTATGTCACCATAATCATATAAGATGTAAACAAAGCCAGACCCTCCTGGGAAAGCTCAGGTCCACTCCCCTTCTCTTCAGACCATCAAGTTTGACCAATTGTTGTGAAGGTCAGCAGAAAGGAGGAGGGGGGAATGGGTTGTGGTTTTTGTGGGGGGGGTTTTAACCCTGCTTCAGCTTCTTTAATTTGGCTTTTCCTGATCTCTCTCTCTCTCATAGAAAGTTAGCAACTGCCCCGTTTCTTGCAAGAACTGAATTATATTTTAACTCTTTGCTGCCACTTTGAGAGGACTCTGAGTAGTCATTTTGGGTTAGGATCTCAATACCCCACACAGTTTTTAAAGAATTCTGAAAGTAATAATTTGTATTTCTGAAGATGGCCAGTAGATTAAAAGTTTATATACATACATATATATATATATATATATATATATATATATATATATATATATTGTTTCTAACTATAACTGTAAACTGGGACTTGACTGTGGTTATATGCTTTGAGGAATTATGAATGTAGCAGAAAGAAAATTTGTAAGCTTAAAGGTAAAACTTATTAAATTGGGTGGAGGTTCCCCACTCTTGAGATATAAGTCAATTACCATTATTTCATTGTTTAATTAAAAATTTATATCCTGATCTCCTCAGGCTTCAACCCTCTAATTAATTCCAAGTCCAATAAAGGGGGAAGGAATTCACCTTTTGCCCTCTGGATAAGGGGCAAGACCGTAAAAATCTGAGTTGGACCTCTTCTCAAGGCCACCCAACTATGTTTCAGCACCCTGACCTCTAGAGGTTTCAGATACCATATTTTGTGGTCTGAGTCCTGTGGATCCTTCTATATATTACCAAAAAAGGAGAACAAGAAGAGAAAATTTCTCAAAGATAATCCAAAATACTTGGGAATCTATTTACTTTCACAACTTTAGAAACCATTTGAAAACAATTAAAGAACAGTTTTCACACAAATAAAATATGACCTAAATAGCTTGTCAAATATTAGTTGCTCAGGGGTAGGCTGAGCTAATGCCTAAAATGATAATCCCCCCACACTCCTTTTAAATTTCTTATTCAGTGTCAGGTCAAACTACTATAAAAATAATATTTAATAGAAAAATTCATCTAAACAAACTTTGTTCAAGAATATCAAGGGATACAGGTGGCTAGGTGGTGTAGCAGATAAAGCATTGGCCTTGGAGTCAGGAGTACCTGGGTTCAAATCTAGTCTCAGATACTTAATAATTACCTAGCTGTGTGACCTTGGGAAGGCCACTTATCCCTGTTTGCCTTGCAAAAAAAAAAGAATATCAAGGGATTTAATGACAAAAATAAAACAGGAAAAGATGGTTTATTCATACTAGATCTAAAACCATATATAAAGCAGTGGATCAGTAGAATAAATTAGTTTCCAAAAAATAGTAGTAAATGGCAATGGTAAAATACTTTTTTGATAAACACAAAGACTATAGCTTCCAGAATAAGAACTCACTTTTTAACAAAAACTACTGGGAAAAGCTAAGAGATAGTATGGAAGAAACTAGACATAGACTAATTCTGTATACTTTTTCCTATGAACATACTGAAATAGGTATGGAATTTAGACCTGAAAGATTAAACCCAAGTCAGTTAAGAGGAAAAAGGTACAGTTTATCTGTCAAATCTATGGAAAGGGGAATAGTATGAGACCAAAGAAAAGATTGAGAACATGACCAAATGCAAAAGAGATAATATTGATCACATTAAATTAATTAGTTTTTACACACATAAAACATGCAACCAAGATTAAAAGAAATTCTCTAAGTTCAGAAACCATTTTTACTGTCATTCTTTCTGATAAAGACCTCATTTCTAAAACATATCAAAAATTGAGTCAAATTTATAAGAATATATGGCTTCCCCCCATTTGAAAAATTGTCAAGGGATATGAACAAATAGTTCTCAGATGAAGAAATTGATGTCATTGATAGTCATAGAGAAATGCTCTAAATCAGTATTGATTAGAGAAATGGAAATGAATGCAACTGTGAGGGTAGCATTTCAAACCTAATACATTGACTAATTTGACAAAAAAGGGAAAATGATCAATGGTGGAGATTTGAAGACACTAATACATTGTTCATGGAGTTGTGAACTGATCCAAACTTTCTGGGGAACAATGCTGGATCAAACAAAAAGAGGAAAAAAACTGATTATACCCTTTGATTCAGCAATACAACTACTAAGTCTGAATCCCAAAGAATTCATAAGAAAGCATAAAAAGAATCTACCTGTACAAAAAATATTTGTAACAGCTCTTTTTGTAAAGGAAAAGATTTGTAAATTGGGGGAATGTCCATCAGTTGAGGAAAGACTGAAAAATTGTGACATTTGGATGTAATGGAACACTGTTGTTCTCTAATAAATCATGAGAAGCAGATCAGAAAATCTTTGAAAAAAGTACTTAAACTGATACTGAAAGATGTATGCATAAAAAGAACATTGTATATTGTATCATGATTATGATGGACTTGCTCATCTCAACAGGAAAATAATCAGACATTTCCAAAGGAATTGTGATGGAAGATAGCATTTCATTTAGAGAAGGAATTACAGAGTTTTCTTCTTTCAATATTGGCAATTTGTTTTGTGGTCTATGTTTATCCCCTCTCATGGCTAATTCTCTTCCTTTTTTTTCTGAATTTTCTTTCATAACACGATGCATATAGAAATATACTTATCATAATTAAAAATATATAGCTATTAAATTACTCTCTGCCTGGGGAGGGGGGAGGGAAAGTAGGTAGGAAAAAATGCAAAACTCAAAATCTTACATAAAATCATTGTTGGAAAATAAATTAATAAATTAAAAAATGTAATTGGGAGGAGGTAACATGGCAGAGTGAAGGCAGGAAATCCTGGGAGCTCTTCCCTAGACAACTAAAAATATGTTTAAATAGTGACTTTCATCAAATTGCAGAGTGAATTTGCAGAAAGATTTTTTTTTCCAACCAAGACAATATGGAATAACTACAAGAAATGTCTGCTAAACAAGTTAAGAAAGGGCCATAATAAAGCCTAGGCTATGCTACTCACTGGCAATTGAACTTCTGCCCTCCAGGAACAGCCCATGGATTGCTGGTTCCATGGGGACTCCTTGGTCAGTGGCAACAGGAGTGATTTCCAGACCTCTCAACCCAGGAATTGCAAGGACAACTTGGAAGGTCTGGGGAAAGCTCTGTCACCCAAGTGAACATGGAGTCCACTTCATTGCAGGTCTCAGCACAGATCCAACCCCAGGAAGTAATAGCAGGCTGGGAACCAACCCAGCAGGGAGCCTCATCACAGCTGATTCCAGAGTGCTCAGCCAACAGATAGAAAGGGGCCAAGAGGAGATTGCAGAAGGTTTTTGCTATTTCATAGGCAGGATTCTGTTGCTTTCCCCCTACTCAGATCCAGGTCATAGTCTGGACCCCAGTCACAGGAAAAACTTGCAATACCATAGCAGAGCAGGAACCTTCCTCATAGTTTCAGGGTAGGGGGAGTGTTTGTGATCATCCACAGACCAGAGCACAGGCCAGGAGAGCAATCAGAGCCTTTCATAAGTCCTTGTAGTAATCGAGGTCCTTAGTGGTGGGTGTCCCTGAAAACAGCGGCAAAACACTAGAGAAGTGCATCCCTCTACATTGGAAGCAGAGTCTGAAGGGTTAAAGTTTTGAAATCAAGTCATAGGCTGGGGAAATTAGCAAACAACAAAAGAATAAATATTCATCCATAAACAACTACTTTGTTCCCATGGAGGATAAAAAAAAACCCACTCAGGAGAACAACAAAGTCAAAGCATCTATTTCCAAAACCTCCAAGAAAAATTTTAATTGCTCTCAGACTAAGGAAGTGTTCCCAAAAGATGCTGAAAATCAAAGAAAGGAGGTAGAGGAAAAATGGGAAGAGAAATGAGAGCAATGTGATAAAATCATGAAAGCAGAATCAGCAGTTTGGTGCAGTGGATACAAAAAAAAATACTGAAGAAAATAACATCTTAAAAACCAGTTTTGGTCAAAGGAAAAAAGCAATCCAAAAGGATTGGCAATGAGGTGATTTTCATTGAGGAGATTACCACTGAGGTGATTGTCAATAAGGAGAAGAATGCCTTAAAAAGCAGAACTGGTGAGATGGAAAAGGAGATACAAAAGCACTCTGAAGAATATAATTCCTTCAAATGTAGAATGGAGATAAGGGAAGCTGATGGCATGGTGATAAATCAAGAAACAAGAGAAAACAAAACAAAACAAAACCACAAGAATGAAAATCTAGAAGAAAATGTGAAATGTCTCACTGGAAATACAACTGCCCCAGAAAACAGATCCAGGAGAGAAAATTTAAAAATTACTGGGCTACAGGAAAGTCATGAGCAGGAAAAGAGCCCTAAACTTCATTTTTAAAGAAATTCTATAGGAAAATTACCCTGATATCCTAGAAGCAGAGGGTCAAATAGAAATTGAAGGAATCCAATGATCACCTACAGAAAGAGATCCTAAAATAAAAACTTCCAGGAATACTATAATAAAATTTCAGAACTCTTAAGTCAAGGAGAAAATATGATAAGAAGACACAAAGAAGCAACTCAAATATCATGGAGCTACACTTGGGATTATACAGAATTTAGCAGCATGTACATTAAAGGGTATATAGGGCTTGAAATATTCTGGATGGCAACTGAGAATCAACTACCCAGTAAAACTGAATATCCTCTTTCATGGAAAAAGATGGACATTCAATGAAAAATGAGATTTTCACACTTTCCTGGTGAAATAATCAGAGTTGAACAGAAAGTTTTAACCTTAAGTACATGACTCAGATGAAGCTTAGAGAGTGTAAGCAGGAAGAGCAAATTATAAGGGATTTAACAATGTTAAACTTCTTGTATTCTGCATGAGAAAATGATACTTATAACTCGTATGAGCTTTTTCATTTAGTAGGACAATTAGGATTATCTATAGACAAAGTACAGCTGAATATAAAGGAATAATATATTATAAAGAAGGAGTTAATTAGCAAGAAAGAAATATACTGGGAGAAAGGTAAAGGGAATGTAGAATGGGTTATTTCACATAAAAGAGGTAAGAAAAAACTGTTGAAATGCAGTTGAAGGGAAGAAGGTGAGGGGGAAAGAGAGAGGATTTATTCTTATCAGAAATGACTCAGAGCAGAAATAAATAAATAAACATTCAATTGGGTAAAGACATCCTATCTTACCTAAAGGAAAACAAGAGGAAAGGAATGAGAGAAATGCGACAGGAGGAGGAGAGAGATGATCTAGGTTATAGAAAAGGAGATCATGAGAGAGGGTAACAACATACAACACAACTTTCAGGAGTGACAGTTTGTAAAATGAGAGAGAATAGAATAAAAGGGGGTGAGGAAATATAGGATGGAGGGAAATACAGCTAACAACAGAAATTGTGGGAAAAATACTGAAGCAATTTCTATGCTGTGGATTTATGAGAAAAAAAATGTTATCCATCCCAGAGATAGAACTGATAATATATGAATACATGCTGGAGAACCTTTTTTTTCCCCTCACTTCATTTTTCTTGATGCTTCGCTTTCTTTGTTGGGGAGAGGATTATTTTATTTACTTTTTAAAAATTACCATAGGAATAGAATAAAAAAATAAAATTAAAACAATTAAAATATAAATATCATTGTAGATAAAATGATTGAACCTGAATTTCCTTAACAATTTAACTAACAGTTGACTTCCAGCCAAGATGGCGGAGAGAAGACAGGCGTAGTTCTAATGTCTCCTGATCTTTCCCCATCTCTCATATGAAACAAACCTCTTAAAAGAAATCCAACACACAAAACCCAGAAAGAAAAGCCAGGAGAAAGAAAATCTACCTCAGGATTTGTCTCCAGCAGCAGCATTGGCTGAATTCAGGCTGGTAAGTCTGGGCTCAGAGGGAGGATCAGTCCCAATCAACCAGATTAACAGCTGAAATGAAACCAGGAGTCTGAGGGCCTGGGAGCTGGACCTGCCAGATCAGCAGTGGGGTTAGATGGCAGGGGCTTGATTCAACTAGGGAGCAGAGGCACTGGTGTTGGTGCTGTCTCTCCAGAGCTTGGACACAGGGCTGGGGGAAGAATTCCAGTGCAGGAGAGGTGCGGAAACCGTCCCTGGCCTGCTTTGGTCTGAGGAATTCAGAGTCCATGCCTCCATTACAGCTCAGACCACTTCCTGGAACAAATGCAGACTACTTCTGCCTCAGGCCCAGGTGTGTGAGCAGAAGAACCAGCCAAGCTGAAGAATGACCTCAGGCCAGGGTAAAGAGCACCACTGCTTGAAGGCAAAAGAATTCAATAGCTCCAACTCCTCCCTTCAAGCAAAGGGAGAAGGCCTCAATCAAGGTCACAGACACCCCAGAGAAAGCAAACAACACCTCCTACTGGCCAGCCAGAGACATTGCACTCAGTGAGTAAAGCCTTTAGCGATCCCAAGCCCCTGTGAACCAGCCCCTCCCCAACTCAAGGTCTTAGCAAAATGAAGAAGGCTCAGCGGAAAGGTGGATACATAGAAAAATTCTTGGAAGGGAAAGACCCTAATTCAGAAAGACGTAGAAACTCTGAGGAGAATACGATATGGTCTTCAGCACAGAAAGACTTCCTTGAAGAAATAAGGAAGGAGTTTAAAAATTTGGGAGAGACAATACCTTGAAACAAGAAAACAAAACCTTAGAAAGTACAATTGGACAAATAAAAAAGGACAATAAATATCTCAAATCTTCGATTGGACAAAGACAAAATGAGAATAAATCTCTCAGATTATCAACTGGACAATTACATAATGAGAATAAATCTCTCACATCATCAATTAGACAAATATAAAAATGAGAATAATTCTCTATTGGGCAAATGCAAAAAGGAAAAAAAAATCTCTCAAAACCTCAATTGGTCTAATGGAAAGTTCTTTCAAAAGTAGAATTGACCAATTGGAAAAGGAGTTGCAAAAGGTTAATGAAGAAAACTCCCCCCCCCAAAAAAAAAGAATGAAGTCTACAGAAACTAATGACTGCATGAGCCAGCAAGAGTAGGTTAAACAAAATCAAAAAATTGAAAAAATATAAGAAAATGAATAGATTGAGGAGGGGCAACCTGAAAATTATAGGACTCCCTGAAAACATTGAGGAGAAAAAAAAAGGCTGCACTTAATATTACAGGATCTAGTGATGGAAAACTACCCTGATATCATGGAATCGAAGGCAAAGAAGTTATTGAGAGAGTATATAGATCCCCAGCAGAAAAAGATTCTAAAATTAAAGCACCAAGGAATGTTGTGGCCAAATTCCAGAACTATCAGATAAAAGAGAAAATCCGGAAAGCAGTCAGAAAGAAACAATTAAATTATCAAGGAGCCACAGTAAGGATCACACAGGACCTGGCTGCAACAATATTAAGGGACTGAAGGGCCTGGAATGAGATATTTCGAAGAGCAAGGTAGTCTGGAATGCAGCCAAGAATCTACTTTCCCTCACAAACTGAGCCTTCTCTTCCAGGGAAAAAGATGGACATTTAACGAAATGGAAGAATTCCAAAAATGTCTTATGAAAAGACCACAGCTAAACAGAAAATTTGGACATGAAACAGGAGGTTCAAGAGACACATGAAAAGGTAAAAAAAAAAAGGGTGGGTTGTAAAAAGAAAAACAAAAATGCTATCCATTAAGTTGAAACTGGCTACATCCCTTCATGGGGAAAAATATTCTCATAAATCGTGAGAATTGTAACTCTAAAAGAGAGAATATACTTAGCCAGAAATGATGGACATTCATGACCATGAGACTTCTATCAAAAGAGATGTAACTGACTTTAACCAAACTTGGGAGAAAGACTATAATAAATCTCAGGAATTTTGACTCTAGTCGATAGAATATACTGAACTAGAACGGACAGACACTCAGAATTTTCTATGACTTAAATAGAATGATCTAAAAAACACTATCTCCTTAAAAAGAGGGACAGGAAAGAGATGGGAGGAGGGAGGGGATTGAATGGGGTAAATCTCATTACATTAACAGGTACAAAAAAACCTATGGTAATAGAGGGGAAGAAGGGAGCAGATGAGAAACACCTGAATCTTCTTCTCATCACACATGGTGTAAAGTCAACCTACACATACTCAGTTAACTAATAAAACAGCTAACCTTTCAAGTATTAAAAGGGGAAAAGGGGAGGGACAGACAGAAAAAGGGGAGTTGAGTGGGGGGGGGAAGGGGAAATAACAAAAGGAAGGGAAAAGGGAAAAAGGGAAAGGGGAAAGAAAGGGCAGGTTGTGATATAGGAGGGCAAACACACTAAAGGTTGTGTTATTCAGAAACAAAATACTGGGGAATACGGATAAAGGTGGGGGGAAGGCTGAAAAATACACACAGAAGGAAGATAGCATGGAAGGCAATAAAGAATTAGTAATCATAACTTTGAGTGTGAAAGGGAAGAACTCTCCTTTAAAACGTAAGCAAATAGCAGAGTGGATTAAAAAACAGAATCCTACAATATGCTGCTTACAAGAAACTCATTTGGAGCAGAGAGATACACATGGAGTAAAGGTAAAAGGTTGGAGCAAAATATATTTTGCTTCATCTGAAGTAAAAAAAAAGCAAGGGTAGCAATCCTTATCTCAGAAAAAGCAGCAGCAAAAATAGATAGCATTAATGAGATAATGAAGGAAACTGTATCCTCCTAAAAGGTACCTTGAACAATAAACTAATTTCAATACTGAATATACATATATATATATATATATATATATATATATATATGTGTGTGTGTGTGTGTGTGTGTGTGTGTGTGTGTGTGTGTGCGTGTGTGTGTGCGCGCGCAGCCAGTGGGACAGCCCCCCAATTAATTAGAGGAGAAGCTTAAAGAACTACAGGAAGACATAGACAGCAAAACTCTACTAGTGGGAGACCTCAACCTCCCACTCTCAGATCTAGATAAATTTAATCATAAAATAAAAAAGAAAGAAGTTAAGGAGGTAAATAGAATTTTAGAAAAATCAGATATGGTAGACTTATGGAAGAAACTGAATGGAGATAGAAAGGAATATACCTTTGTTTCTACAGTACATGGAAGTTATACAAAAATTGACCATGTACTAGGACATAAAAACCTAGTGATCAACTGCAGAAAGGCAGAAATAGTGAATATATCTTTCTCAGATCACAATGCAATAAAAGTTATAAGCAATACTGGGCCAAGGAGATATAGACCCAAAACAAACTGGAAACTGAATAACCTCATTTTACAAAAATGAGTGGACCAAAAAACAAATTATAGAAAGAATTAACCATTTTATCCTAGATAATGATAATAATGAAACAACATACCAAAACCTATGGGATTCATTCAAAGCAACTCTCAGGGGATATATTATAGCTCTAAATGCTTTCATGAATAAATTTGAGAAAGAGGAAATCAATGAATTAATCATGCAACTAAAAAAATTAGAAAAAGAACAAATCAAAAATCCCCAATTAAATACCAAATTAGAAATTCTTAATATTAAAGTAGAAATTAATAAAATCGATAGCAAAAAAACTATTGAATTAATAAATAAAACCAAATTCGGTTTTGTGAGAAAAACAATAAAATTGATAAATCTCTGATCAATTTGATTTAAAAAAAAGAAGAAAACCAAATTTCTAGTATCATAAATGAAAAAGGTGAACTCACCACCAATGAGGAGGAAATTAATGTTATAATTCGCAATTATTTTGCCCAACTCTATGCCAATAAATTTGATAATCTAAGTGAAATGGATGAATATTAACAAAAATGTAAGTTGTCTAGGTTAAATAAAGAAGAGATTAAATATCTAAATAACCCTATCTCAGAAAAAGAAATTCAACAAGCCATCATTGAAATCTGTAAGAAAAAATCTGCAGGGCCTGATGGATTCACAAATGAATTATACCAAACATTTAAGGAACAATTGGTTCCAATTCTACATAAACTCTTTGGAAATATAGGGAAAGATGGAACTCTTCCTGACTCTTTCTGTGAAACCAATATGGTGCTGTTACCTAAACCAGGAAGAGTTAAAACAGAGAAAGAAAATTATAGACCTTTTTCCCTGATGAATATAGATGCAAAAATCTTAAATAAAATCTTAGCAAAATGATTACAAGTTATCACTAGCATAATACATTATGATCAAGTAGGATTTGTTCCAGGAATGCAGCGTTGGTTCAATATTAGGAAAAGTGTTAGTATACTCAATTATATCAACAATAAACCTATCAGAAATCATATGATCATATCAATCGATGCTGAAACAGTTTTTTACAAAATACAGCATCCATTCCTATTAGAAACACTAGAGAGTGTAGAAATAAATGGACTGTTCCTTAAACTAATTAGCCCTATCTATCTCAATCCATCAACAAGCATTATATTCAATGGGGAGAGGCTAGATGCATTCCCAATAAGATCAGGGGTGAAGCAAGGGTGCCGATTATCACCACTACTATTGAATAATGTATTAGAATGTTAACATCAGCAATTAGAGAAGAAAAAGAAATTGAAGGAATTAGAATTGGGAAGGAAGAGACAAAACTGTCACTCTTTGCAGATGACATGGTGGTCTACTTAGAGAATCCCAAGAAATCATCCAAAAAATTAGTGGAAACAATTAGCAATTTTAGCAAAGTTGCAGGTTATAAAATAAACCCTCCAAAATCCTCAACTTTTCTATACGTGTCTATCAAGATACAGCAGGAAGATCTAGAAAGAGAAATACCATTCAAAGTCACCTTTCACAATATAAAATACTTGGGAGTCTGTTTGCCAAGATCAACTCAGAATCTTTTTTGAAAACAATTATAAACCACAACTCACACAAATTAAGTCAGATTTAAATAACTGGGCAAATATCAATGGCTCATGGATAAGTAGAGCTAATATAATAAAAATGACAATTCTACCCAAACTAAACAATCTGTTTAGTGCCCCACCAATCAAAATTGCAAAAACTTACTTTACTGACTTAGAAAAATTGTAAGTAAATTGGTATGGACAAATAAAATGTCAAGAATTGCCAGGAACATACAGAAAAAAAAGTGCAAAAGAATGTGGCTTATTCCTACCTGATCTAAAATTATATTATAAAGCATCAGTCACCAAAACTGGTATTGGCTAAGAAATAGAGTGGTCAACCAGTGGAATAGACTAGGTATAAAAGCAGGAGATGATTATAGTAATCTGCTGTTTGATAAACCCAAAGAGTCTGGCCATTGGGACAAAAACTCCCTCTTTGATAAAAACTGCTGGGATAATTGGAAGTTAGTATGGAAGAAACTTAGATTAGACCAACACCTAACACCCTTTACCTAGATAAGATCCAAATGGTTACAGGACTTAGACATAAAAAACAATACTATAAGCTAATTAGAATATCAAGGACTAGTTTATCTGTCAAATCTATGGAAAGGGGAGCAGTTTATAACTAAGGAAGTGTTGGAGAATATCACCAAAAACCAATTAGATGATTTCAATTACATTAAATTGAAAGGCTTTTGCACAGATAAAACCACTGTAACCAAGATCAAAAGAAATGTAGTAAATTGGGAAACAATCTTTACAACTAATGATTCTGACAGAGGACTCATTTCTAAAATATACAGAGAACTGAGTCATATTTTTAAAACAAAAAGCCATTCCCCAGTTGACAAATGGTTAAATGATATGCAAAAGCAATTTACAGATCAGGAGATCAAAGCAATCCATATCCATATGAAAAAATGATCTAAATCATTAATTATTAGAGAAATGCAAATTAAAGCTTCTCTGAGGTACAACCTCATACCTCTCAGATTGGCTAATATGAACAGAAAGGATAATGATCATTGTTGGAAGGATTGTGGGAAATCTGGGACACTATTACACTGTTGGTGGAGCTGTGAACTCATCCAACACTTCTGGAGAGCTATTTGGAACTATGCCCAAAGGCAACAAAAATGTGCATACCCTTTGACCCAGCAATACCACTACTGGTCTATACCCTGAAGAGATGAGGAAAAAGGGTAAAAACATTATTTGTACAAAAATATTTATAGCAGCCATGTTTGTGGTGGCAAAGAATTGGAAATCAAGTAAATGTCCTTCAGTTGGGGAATGGCTTAGCAAACTGTGGTATATATATGTCATGGATCACTTTTGTTCAATTAGAAACCAGGAAGGATAGGATTTCAGGGAAGCCTGGAGGGATTTGCATGAACTGATGCTGAGTGAGATGATCAGAACCAAAGAATCACTATATACCCCAACAGCAACATCGGAGTGATGATCAACCTTGAAAGACTTGCTCATTCCATCAGTGAAACAACTGGGAGCAATTTTTGGACTGTCTGCAAAGGAGAGTGCCATCTGTATCCAGATAAGGAGCTGTGGAGTTTGAACAAAGTTCAAGGACTATTCCCTTTAATTTAGAAAAAAAAACAGATATCTTATTGTCTGATCTTGTTACCTCTTAGACTTCTTGTCTCTTCTCTAAGGATATGATTTCTCTCTCATCACACCCAATTTGGATCAAGGTACAACATGGAAACAAAGTAAAGATTGACAGATTACTTTCCGTTGGGGAGTGGGGCGGAATGGAAGTAAGATTTGGGGGAAAATTGTAAAACTCAAATAATATCTTCAATAAATAAGTCTTTCCTGGTTTCTTTAAAAAAACTATTTAAACAACAGAAAAATAAACATTATGACAAATAAACCCTCTAGCATTTGCTCTAGGAATTCAAATATGTTTCCATCATGTAAATGTAGGTTACTTTTGCTATTGACAGTTTATTTTATTTTTCACATTTACCTATTTTGTAAGTTTTTCTGCATTTATTAACATACATATGCATATTTTAAAGTTATACAATTTCCTTTCAGCCTCCCTTCACATTCTTAACCCCTCAGCATTGAACAGTCATGTTAATAATGTACATATACATTTGTGTTTAATGTTTTCATATTAGACATTTTTGTTATGAGGAATTAAGATAAGGAAAAAGAAGGAAACCCTTGAATTAGAAAAGAAATATATAGGAGAAACTTTTAAAAAAGTGAATGTAGTGTTTATTCGGATTCTGTAGACTGTTTTGTTTTGTTTTATTTTGGCTTTTCTTCTTCTGGATGTCTACTTCATTGCTATCCCCAATTTGAGGATTTTTAATTTGTTCTTCTTGCAGTTTTTTTATTTGCATACCCAATTCATTGATCTATTCTTTCTTTATTTTAGTCACATAAGAAATTAGAGATATTAAATTTCAGTGAAGTTTTTATAAGATTTTTGTTGGTAATTTTTATGAGAATTATAACAAAGTCCTCAGCTTTATAGGACTGGTTAAGAGAGGGTAGACTTCTTTGAATTCTAGGAATGAACCTTGAGTTTTTTGAAGTAACTGATTTGAGTTACAAAAAATCTGTTGGTTTCAAATAAAATAATGTGCTAATTTTAATTAAGCCTTACAACCACCCTATATATTTGAATCTTTATATTTGTATCCATTTATGTAATTATATAATTTTATATATATATATATATATATGTATATGCATTTATATTTTGTAGATATACATAACACATGGTACATAATTCCTGAAAGGCTATTCTATTTCTTTCTTCTTATTTTGCTTTTTTTTTTAATCCTTCAAACTAAAATTTTAAAAAATGATTTACTGCATAATGATTGGAGGTCTAAATGTTTAATCAAATGTATTCTTGAACTAATCACAACAGATCAGAAGAGAGCCAATAACAAAGATAATTAATTGAAATTTTCTCTGCTTAGGGTGGAATGTGAAAAAAAAAGGGGGAAATCTAATAAGACATTTAAAATGGAGGAAATGAGAAGAGAGATTTTCCACAAAATGTGAAAGAATTTATGTAAAACTAAAAATGACAAAAATGATAACTTTTTTTAGTAAAGAGATTGAAAAGTACATCTACATATATATCATAAAAAATTACAGGTGGAGAAGAATTTGATATGTGAAAAAACACTATACAATTTGCTGATCAAAGTTCATCTAAGCATAATAGGGATAAACAAATTTATGAAAAGATCCCTAATTAATTGATATGTTTCCATTCTACTTCATAAAATATTAGACTATTGTTGATAGAACCTGGGGTAACCAGAAAAGCATAGGAATTTGAGGGACACTGAAAGACAAAAGAATTTGAGCTCTCCAGGATTTTAAATATGCTCAGGATTTATTACAAAAAAAAGCAAAGTAAACTGGTTAAAACTTTTGCTCCTGAAGGGTCAACAAGTACTTTATGACAGGGTGAATAGCAAAAGTCTAGCACCCTTGTTAGTAGATGGAGACAGTTACAGAAGAGGAGAGATAAGGAAATGTCAAGTGGACTTGACTGGGCAAGGTAGGTGGATTAGCCACAAGCAGAGATCCAGCTAAAGTTTTATAGCCTTGCCCCTTACCTGAGCCCTGAGGTCAAAAGTGGTAATCCCTGCTGCCCTCCCCCACTTATATAACTGAAACTAAGTGGAGGGTTGGTAGCTGGGATAGGAAACAGGACATGAGTTTTATATTAAACAATGAAACTATAGGAGTTAATTTACATCTCAAGAGCAAAGAACTTTCTACATTCTTAATAAGATCCCCAGATTTTAAAAGCATTAAAAGATTACAGATTTTGTGTCTGATATATATATATATATATATATATATTTATATATAAATGTGTGTCTGATACATATCAGACATAGAGATATATAATTTATAGATATATACACATAAATAAGTGTATATGCATATATACATATACATAGATATCTATGCATATATACATATATATATATATATAATATCAATTCACCACAACATTTCCTCCCTCAAAATTATTAAAATTATTTGCTACCAAGGTTCTTTTGGGCCTTTTAGGGTTAATTTGGAGATGAATGCATTTGAATGAAAGCTCCACTGAGGCAGGGTCCAGACAGTATTGGGTATTGGCTATCTGGGCTCACACAATTGACTGGAAACATGCAAAGATGGGTCTTGGAGAAGTATAGCTGGTAACTTAGAGAAACAAAACTCAGGTGAAAAATAACATAGACCAAGCAAAACCAGAGAGAGAGAGAGAGAGATTTTAACAGAGAAATCTATTTAACAGAGAAAGCTGTTTAATAGAGGCCCAATAATTAGAAAAAAAATAGAAGGTTCTAATAATATAACACAGATTTATTAATGGATGCCATAGTACGTTATAACCTAAAGCTTAAGAATAGTATAAATAAAAGTACTGAATAAATATTTTAAAACTGCACATGCTCAGTAAATAGTTTGCAACGAAAAATTCTGTCTTCTCTTTAGTCATGTTTAGAATGAACAAAATTTCTAGTTAAAGAATAGATTTCTCCTTTAAAGCAGTTAAAATAGCTCAAATAGGCATGATCCTGATATATTGATGTTTTTTCCCCTAAGGGAACTTGTCAGGATAGTGACATCCTATGTTGAAAAAAAAAAGGCCAAGGCAAAATACTTGCCAGGTCCTTAAGATTTAGAAGATAGAGTTTTAATGGCTCACATTCATACTTAATTATGGGACAGCTGGCATGATTATGGCTTTTTGTTATTAAAGAGCAGAATGGGACATGAAGACATGTTCCCTTATGTATGAGATGTCCTTTACAGATAGAGGTTCCAGACAATCCTTTCTATTGAGTCAAGATTCCAGGTCTGCCAGGATAGAGCTTCCTTTAAAAGAATCCTATCTCAACTGAAGCTGAGATCATTCTCTCAAAGGCCATTAACTCCTTCTGCAGCATTAAATTCACTGGCCAGTTGCTGTCTTTCTATTTAAACATACCTGATGTCAGGGGCGGCTAGGTGGTGCAGTGGATAAAGCAAGCACTGGCCCTGGAGTCAGGAGTACCTGGGTTCAAATCCAGTCTCAGACACCTAATAATTACCTAGCTGTATGGCCTTGGGCAAGCCACTTAACCCCATTTGCCTTGCAAAAAACCTAAAAAAACCATACCTGATGTCAGTCCTATCAATTATCAATATACTGTAATATTGCATTTACCTATAACCAGAGCTTCAAGTGTCCAGAGCACTAAGGAGTATCACGAGTGCTCCAGTCTTTAATTTGGTATAAGAGTTTCAGAGAAAAAAATTATAATTCAATTGTTGCTTATGTAGCTAATAATAGTGCTATAAATGAAATACAATAAACAGAATTTGAGATGTAAAAGTACAATAATGGTAGTTTACATTTAAAACTGGACTTTTTTTATGAAGGCAACATTTTGTAATGAACCCATTTAGTTATTAAGTATTTAAAATAATTAAACATTGATTTTTGCTAATAATTAAATAATTATGCACAAACAAGATCTATTCAGAATAAAATAGATACAGTCTCAAAGGAAAAGTATCAATATTATGGTGACCAGGAAAGGCTTTTTGCACATAGTAAGATTTTAACTTAGACATGAAAGAAACCAAAGAAACTTAACTTAGAAGGGATTTAGGGGTGTATGAGATAGGAGGAATGAAGAAAAACTTTCTAGGGATATGGGATTGTAAGGAGATCGAATATGGTGCACAAGGAAGAGTATATAAACAAGACTGGATCATAAACCCTAAAGAATAGTAATGTGAAATTTGTAAAGGGAGATCATAAGCAGGTTGATGAGGAATTGAAATACTTACCTCTTTTTAAGGAACTAGCAATTCCAATTTTAGGACTATATCCAGAAGAAACTGTAAAAAATGGGAAAAGACCTACATGTTCCATAATATTCATAGCAGCCCTTTTTTGTAGTGGCAAAGAATTGGAAATTGAGGGGTTGCCCATCAACTGGGGAATGACTGAACAAGTTATGGTACATGAATACTATATAATATTATCGTTCCATGAAAAATCATAAATAGTTGGACTCTAGATAAGCATGGAATGACTTATGGGATCTGATGCTGAGCAAATCAGGCAGAGTGAAGAGAATAATGTACACATTACAACATTATAAGATGAACAACCTTGATGGACACAACTCCTCTCGACAGTCCAGAGAGTTAAGACAACTATATTAGACTGGTTATGGACTATATTATCCCCAACCAGAGGAAGAAGAATAAAATAAAACAAAACACACAGAAAACACCCCTACTGAATCTGAATACTTTAAAAATAATTCTTATGTATCTCTTTCCCTTCATCCTAATATCTCATTGTCAAAAATTACTAATTTGTAAACATGTTTAGCAAGATAACGTTTGTAAAATGCTAAACTGGTTGCTCCCTGCTGAGGGGAGGGGATTGGGAAGGAAAGGTGGAAGGTGGAAGGAAATTTTGTATGTACAAATGCATGTACAAATGGATGAAAATTTAAAAAATGAAAAATTGTGTCATAATGCATTCATGATGTCATGATCTAAATTAAGATTCGAAATTTAATCTGACATTCTATGTTTAGTATATCACTATATAAATAGAAATTGAAATTTCTTCAATAAAAATAAAAGAGTAATTAAAAAATTCTGGTTTGCTTCTCTTTCTAGTCATTATCAGACCACCAAGCTTAAGAAAAAAAATTCTATCCATTCTTTTAACCTCTGTTTTCTTTCAGTATAGCTAGAACAAATAGAAATACAACCCTAAAATGAGAATAAAGGAGTAAAAAACATAAAAACTTTTTTATTGTCTTTAGTTTCCTTTTAAATTTCAACTCATTCTGAACTTTAGTATATATAACTATCTTCCAATATCATATAATTACATGTATGTGTATATACACATATTTGTATATATATATATATACATTTATTTGTATGAATATATAACAATAAATTGATATGTGTAAACATATATGTATATTCAGAGAAAGAGAATTGTAATCAAATAGATTTTAATTAATTTTTGAAAGTATAACATTTAATTTGGCAGAAATTTAAAAATGATGGCAGGCTGCAATTAATACAACCAAAAATCAATTAATTTGACACATGAAAAGTAGTCATGTGTTTTAATATGCAACTGCATTGCCATTTTTTCATATTTTCATATGACAATGTGACATGGCTTTGCTGAGAAGTGTTAAGACCCCCTAACAAAATTTGCAGATATAAATACTCTCAGTTCTAAAAATAGAATTTGATAATACTGAACTTGATGAATATATATACACACACATATATATATATATATATATATATATATATATATATATATATATATATTAAAAAATAGAATATAAGTTAGAATGCCAGAATCCTTGGAATGAAATGTCATAAAACACACACACACTATCTCTCAACTACATACACACACACACACACACACACACACACACACACACACACACAAACACTTACAAAGACAACGTTATATTATTCACCAGAAAGATGAAAGACTTCTCTGTTGTTATCATCCCATCAGCAGTTGCCTCAATACTCCCCAAATATTCTTCACTTTTTTCTAAACTTTTTAAAAATACCTTCTATTTTTTACTATTTATTTGCTTGAAGGCAGGAAATTTCTTCTCCTAAGAGCATTTGTCCTCCTCTTCAGGAAAAACTTCAAATTCGTTTTAAAGTAATTCTTTGCAGGTCTTATTTTTCTTCTTTTCCTACCCTACAAAACAGAATTTTGTAATCTTCATCTTCCTGAAGGTTGTTTCCTTTATTCAGTATTAGATTCTATCAGACCCACCTCCCCCCCACCCCCGCTTTCCTTAAGCATTTCTTCCTTCTCCTCCAAACCTGTAGTTTAAAGAATTATGCTATGATTGTCTTTACCTCACCCTCTGGTACTGAAATCTGCATAAAACTAGAACTCAGATAACAGTTTTATAACTAGAATAAAAATCCACCTCATCAAACTTTTAATGATTCACTATATAGTTCACTATACTTTTCACAGTAAGGGAAATACTCATCTCTCAAAAAAAAGTATATGTAAGCATTTAAACATTTAATTAAAATAGCTCATTGAAACAGTTCTAGAGGAATCATTCCAATAACATGACAATCCAATTTAACTTTCTTAATTTCACCAATACTGAAGCCATATTCTCTTTGATTCCTAAACTTGCATCCTCCCTTCAATGTCTCACCAATATACCTCACTAACCAATTTATTCACTTTGATTTGCCAACTAATTCTTCCAGCACCTTTCTTTTTTTTTAAGTATTTTTTTTATGTTTTTGCAAGGCAAATGGGGTTAAGTGGCTTGCCCAAGGCCACACAGCTAGGTAATTATTAAGTGTCTGAGACCAGATTTGAACCCAGGTACTCCTGACTCCAAGGCCGGTGCTTTATCCACTATGCCACCTAGCCGTCCCTTCCAGCACCTTTCTTACACATCTGAAATTCTCTGCTTTATTTCTCCCCCCAACTCACCTCTGTTGGATCTACTATTTTATTGTCCTTAACTTATTTACATTTCATTTAATTGTCCTGGATGGTGTTTCTTAATCACCCCTAACATTGATTCTGAACTATTATGTAAAATAAACTATTGTTTACCTTTGCAACCACCTTTTACCAACCCCCCACAATAAAATTTATCATTAAGTAATTTAATCAAAGTCATTTTTAATCAAGAATCCATAAAATAATATTTCCAGGACAGATGCCTACACAACATTAAATGAAGCCTCTACACGGACATTAAATCTACAGATCCCACCAAAAAAAAGGAAAACAATTCCACAACTTTAGACATCATGGAGAGTCTTCAGTGGAGGCCTGTTTCTTTGGGAGAAATGCAAAAGTAAAGCCCAATCAGGAGGTATTGCAGGATAGCAAGAGGGAGGTAGCTAAACAGCAGCCCGGGTCCTGGCTCAGCTAGAAAGCAGGTGAACAAAGAAGGTTGTCTGAGTCATGGAAGTAATGGGTAACAGGCAGGACTGGGTAAGAGAAAAACCACTGCATAGGCAACGCCTAGACATAAAGGAGGAAACAAACCTCTCTATAGGCAATGCCTGGGCTTCTAAGTAACACCTTAGAAAGTGATGTCAAGAAACAGATCCTGGCCCCAGCACAAAAGTCTCAGAACAATATTATCTATACTATCAAAAGGAGCTATGACCACCTGGGAGATATATTCTTATAACTCTTGAGACAGTAAATATATAAGAGCAAATATACTTAGCCAGAAGTAATATACAATCATGACTTCTCCATGACTCTGATGGAATGATTTAAAAATAATATCTATTTAAAAAGGAGAGATATTGAAGAGACTGGTGGAAGGAGGAGATTGAATGGGGTAAATTATATCACATGAAGAGGTACAAAGGACCTATTGCATTAATGGGGAACCACCTGAATCTTACTCTTGTCAGATTTGATCCAACAGGGATTGACACATATACATACACAAACTCACACAAAGTTGAGATTAGAAACTTAAATTCCCTTTCAAGTATTAAGAGGGAAAAGAGCAAGGGAGGAGAAAAAGAGGAAAGGACAGAAGGAAGGGAAAGATGAAGGGGGCAAAGAGAAAGGAGAAAAAATGGGAGAGAGTGTGCATAGAAGGGGGCATATACACTGAAGGAAGTGGTATTCAGAAAGAGGAAACAGCAATAAGGGGGGAAAGGGGTAAAATATTGAGGGAAGATAGCATGGAGGGCAATAAAAAGTTGGTAGTTATAACTTTGAATGTGAATAGGATGAACTCTCCCTTAAAATGTAAGTGAATAGCAGAATGGATAATAAACAAAAATCCTATAGTATGCTGAATATAAAATGCATTTGAAGCAGAGAAATTCATACAGAGTAAAGGTAAAAAGCTGGAACAGAATATATTATGCTTCACTTGACCTGAAAAAGGCAAGAGCAGCAATTCATATCTCAGACAAAACAGTTGAAAAAATAGATAACATTACAAGAGATAAGGAAGGAACCTATATCTTCCTAAAAGGTATTATTGACAATGAAGCAATTTCAATACTAAATATTTATGCAACAAATGTTGAAGCAGCCAACTTTTTACAGGAAAAGTTGAATGAGGAAGACACATAGTAAACCTCTACTGGTTGGAGAATTCATATTCCCTCTCTCAGAATTAGACAAATCTAAATATAAAAGAAACAAGAAGGAAGTTAAGGATGTAAATAGAATGTTAGAAAAATTAGACATGATAGACATTTGGAAAAAACTGAACAGGGATAGATAGGAATAGACCTTTTTCTGTAATACATGGCACCTACCCAAAAATTGACCATGTAATAGGGAATAAAAACCTCATAATCAAATGCAGAAAGGCAGAAGTAGTTAATACATCATTTTCAGACCATAATGCAATAATGATCCATGGAGTGACAGATCTAAAAGTAATTGGAAGATAAATTACTTCATTTTTAATATTGAGTGAATTAAACAACAAATTGTAAAAAGAATTAATGATTTCATCCATGACAATGACAAAATGAGGCAACATATCAAAACTTATGGGATAGAGAAAAAGCAGTTATTAAGGGATATATTATATTTCTAAATAGTTACTTGACTAAAATAAAGCTGAAACCAATGAACTAAGCATTGAACCACAAAAGTTAGAGAAAGGAGAAATTAAAACCTCCAATCTAGATACCAAATACGAATTTCTAAAGAATTAAGGAGAAATTAATAAAATCAAAAGCAAAAAATCTATTGAATTAATAAATTACAATAATTGAATTCGTGAAAACAACAAATAAAATAGGTTAAATTTTGGTTAATTTAATTGAAAAAAGAAAGAAACCCAAAATACTAGTATGAAAAACCAAAAAGGTGAACTCACCACCAAGGAGGAGGAAATTAAAGTACTAATTCAGAACTATTTTGTCTAACAATATGTTAATAAATTTGATAAACTAAGTGAAATGGAGGAATATTTACAAATGTATTAATTGCCCATGTTAAATGAAGTGGAAAGTAAATGTCTAAACAACCCTGACTGTGAAAAAAATAAATTCAACAAGTCAATAACGAACTCCCTAGGAAAAAATCTCCAGAGCCAGATTGATTTACAAGTGCATTCTAGCAAACATTCAAGGAACAATTGGTTGCAAATCTATACAAACTTGTTGGAAAAAAGAGGTGAAGTTGGAACCCTGCTTAATTCCTTCCATGACAACAATATAATGCTCATACCTAAGCCAGGTAGAGTCAACACAGAGAAAATAAATTATAGCCTCATTTCCCTAATAAATATGGATACAGAATTTTAAATAACATATTAGCAAAGAAATTATATCAAGTAATAACTGGGATAATACATTATGACCAAGTAAGATTTATGCCAGGAATGCAGGGTTGGTTCACTATTAGGAAAATTGTCAGAAAAATTGATTATATCAATAATAAATCAAGTAGAAATCTTATCATTATCTCAATAGATGGTGAAAAATCTTCTGACAAAATACAGCTTACATTCTTCCTAAAAGTATTAGAAAATGTAGCAAGAAATGGATTGTTCCTTAAGATGATAAGCAGTATCCATTTGAATTCACCATCATATTTTATATGCAATGGGGATAAAGCTAGAGGCATTTCAAATAAGATTAGGGTTGAACCAGGGATGGCTGTTATGACTACTACTATTCAATATTGTATCAGAAATGTTAATTTCAACAATAAGAGAAGAAAAAGAAATTGAAGGAATTAGAAGTGGGAACAAAGAAACAAAATTCTCACTCTTTACAGAGGATGTGATGGGATACCTAGAGAACCCCCTAAAAATATCTAAAAAACTACTGGAAGCAATTAGCATCTTGAGCAAAGTCACAGGATATACAATAAACACATAAATCATAAGCATTTATACACATACACACACACACATATATGTATGTATATTACTATCAAAATCCAACAGCAAGAGTTAGAAAGAGAAATTTCCCCTTAAAATAACATCATGCAACAAAAAATACTTGGGAATCTACCTGCCAAGACAGACTCAGTAACTCTATGAAAACAACTATAAAAAACTTTTTACACAAATAAAATTACATCTAAATTCCTGGGCAAATATCAATTGCTCATGGATAGTCTGAGCCAATATAATAAAAATTACAATTCTACCTAAATTAAGCTGCTTATTTTGTGTCATACCAATCATGTTTCCATAAAAATAATTTAGTGAGCTAGAAAAAATTGTAACTAAATTCATATGGAGAAACAAAAAATCAAGAATATATAGGGATTTAATGAAAAAATGCAAAAGAATTCAGCTTAGCATTACAGAATATAAAATAATAAAGCATCAGTCACCAAAATTGTCTGTTACTGGGTAAGAATTAGAGTAGTGGATCAGTGGAATTGATATGGTGCAATAGAGACAGTAGGAAATGATTATAGAAATCTGTTGTTTGATAAACCTAGATTCCATCATTTGCAACAAGAACTCACACTGATAAAAACTGCTGGGAAAATGGGAATATAGTATGGCAGAAATTAGGATTAGACCATCTCACAATTTATACCAAGATAAGATCAAGATGGTGCAAGACTTAAACATAAAAGACAAAATTATAAGTACCTCCAGAAAGAAATCCCCCTCAATATCTCTCAGAAATATTTTAGCCCAAATTCCAAATTCCTCAGTCAAAAATAAAATACTTAAAGCTGCAAGAAAGGACCCATGCAATTACAATGAAGTTACTGTAAGGCTTACACAGAATTTGGTGGGGTCTACATTAATGACTTTTAGGGCTTAAAAAATAATATTCAGGGAAGGAAAAGAGCTTGTATTACAACTGAGAATCAACCACCCCACAAAACTGAGCATCATCCTTCAAGGAAAATGATAGACTTTCAATGAAACAGGGGACTTTCAAACTTTCCTGTTGAAATTACCAGAGTTGAACAGAAAGTCTGCCCTCCTCACTCAGGTAAATCAAAAAGAGGATGGATGGGAAGAAACAATAATGAGGGATTTAATGCTGTTGAATGCTTACATTCTGGCTTAGGAAGAAGGTACTTATTACTTATATGAACCTCATTTATGAGAGAAGTTAGAAGAAACAAACAGACAAGGCACAGGAAGGAGCTGAACATAATTCTATAATACAGTATAGGATGGAGTCAATAGAGATAAAGGAAAGTGCAGGGACAAAGGGAAAGAGTGGTAGAATATGCTAAGATATTTCAAATAAAAGAGTCAAGTAATGGAATGGATGGGGGAATGAGAGGGGGAATTAGTGAGCCTTCATTCTCATCATAAATGGCTCAGAGAGGAAATCACTTAGACACTCAATAAATCAATTTTACTCTAAAGAAAAATGAAAGGAAAGGTATGGAATAAGGGGGACAGGAGGAGGGGACAGAGGAGTAGGTGATAGTTGAGAGGGAATATGTGTGAGAGGGTAATTAGATACAATTTCTGAGGAGGGACAAGTTGAATGCAAAGAGATAATAGAATAAATGGGAGCTGGGTGGAATAGAATGTAGGGAAATACTGTTAACAATACCTATGGTTGTCAAATATATTGATGCAACCTCTCTGAAATAATTTTTTCTCACTTCATTTCTCTTGAGATTTCTTCTATCTTTTTTGGGGGGAAGGTTTTACATTTACTTTCACAACAAGATTATTGCTATAATGTGAAAATAAATCATAATCATGAAAATTCAGACATTAGAGAAACATTGAAAAAATTACATAAACTGATGCTGAGTGAAGGGAATAGAACCAAGAGAAGATAGTGCACATTAACAGCAACATTGTGATTTGAGCAACTAAGATGGATGTAGTTCCACTCACCGATTCAGACTTTAGCACAACCCTATGAGACCTGTTATAGACTACACCATCTTCGTTCAGAGGAAAACAAGACAAAACTAAATCAAAACAAGAAAAAACAAAGCAAAACAAAAAAAAATCCCCAGAATCTGAATGGGTACTCTATTCATTTTTTTCAGACTTCTATTATGCATTTTCTTCCTATTTCATGGTTTTCATTCTTTACCCTAAGTCCTATATCCAGAAAAACAAAATGACTTGTGTGTAAATATGTTAAACACAAATAAACATGTACAACTTTTGCTAGACTATTCATCACTGAAGTGAGAATGTTTGGAAGGGAGGGTGGTAGACATATTTTTAACTTGGAAATTTGCAAGTGGATGAATGTTGCAAAATTTTTGTAAGGTAAACAGACAAGATGAAGGAGTAAGGCAGGAATTCCCACAAGTTCTCCACCAGATCATTGCAAATAATGTTTAAATTATTTGATTTAAATAATGACCTTAACCACATCCTTTGGAGAAGAATCCCCAAAAGGACAGAATGAAAAAAATTTCAAGTCCAAGACAAATAAGAAGATCCATGAGAAAGGGTTGTTACAACAGGGTTGGAGAGGGCCTGTAGCACAGCCTGGACATGTTGGAGCAGTTAGACTTCAACCATCGTGGAGCAGTCTGCTGGGGTGCCTGAACCACTGGGGTCATCTGGGTCCAGACCTCTAAGGCTAGGTATTGCCTAAGACAACTAGGAAGCTCAGCATGAAAACTCTGCTGCACTCAGAGTGAGTGCAAAACCCAGTCCAGACCTCAGTTAAGATCCTCCCACAGAACCAGGAACATATCTGGGGAGCTACCCAGCAGGGCTAAAGTCCTGTGGGGAGCCAACTGGGAGCTTAAGTTCAGTGTAGGGAGAATGAAAAAGTGTCTTTGCTATCCCTCAGGTAAGACTCTGTTGCTTTGTCCATACTCAGATCCAGGTCACAGTTTTCTGCTCCAGTATTAGAAAAAAAAAACTTTACTGCCATAGTAGAGTTCTGCCATATTAGAGCAGGAACTATCCTCATGGCTCCAGGGCAGAGGGGAGTGATTGTGATTATCCACAGAGCAGAGTACAGGCTAGGACACGTATCAGAGACTCTCATAAGGCCTTGGAGGAATTGAGGTCCCTGGGGGATAAACTTGGAAACAGCTTTAAAAACCCTCAAAAGCTTGTGACAATGTGACATCCATCTTGAAAGAAGAGGCCCATATCAAAAAAGAAGATATAAAATTAAGACATAGGCAAGAAAAATAAGCAAGCAAAAGAAGAAAATAAATTTGACCATAGATAATACTTTCCTTATATGGAGGATTAAAAAACTCCCTCAGAAGATAACAGGGTCAAAGCTTCTGTATCCAAAGCTTCCAAGAAAAATGGGAATTGGTCTCAGGCTATGGAAGAGCTCAACAAAGATTTTGTAAATCATGTGAGGGAAGTAGAGGAAAAATTGAGAAGACAAATGAGTGCAATATGGGAAAATCATGAAACCCAAGTCAACATCTTGGTAAAAGAGAAACAAAATATGCTGAAAAAATATTACTTTAAAAACCAATTTGGGTCAATTGGAAAAAGCTTTCTCAAAGGCCAACGAGTAGTTCATAATAGTTGTCATAGTGTTCTCCTTATAAAGCACAATGGACTGGATAGAAAAGAAGATACAAAAGTTCTCCTTAAAATGTAGAATGAAGTTCAGAGAAACTAATGTCTTTGTGATAAATCAAGAAATGATAAAACAAAACCAAAAGAATGAAAAACTAGAAGACAATGTGAACTATATCATTGAAAAAGCAATTGATCTAGAAAAGAAATCCAGGATGGATAGTTTAAAATTTATTGTACTATAAGAAAAGCATGACCAAAGGTGACCCTAGACTTCCTTTTTCTTTTTTTTTGGCTGTTTTTTTTTTGCAAGGCAAATGGGGTTAAGTGGCTTACCCAAGGCCACACAGCTAGGTAATTATTAATTGTCTGAGACCGGATTTGAACCGAGGTACTTCTGACTCCAAGGCTGCTGCTTTATCCACTATGCCACCAAGCTGCCCCTAGACTTCATTTTTCAAGAAATTCTCCAGGAAATTTTCCCTAATAACTGAGAAGCTGAGGTTAACAAAGAAATGGTGGGAATTCTCAGATCACCTCCTGAAAGAGATTATGAAATGAAAATTTCCAGGAATATTATAGCCAAATTTCATAACTGCAAAGTCAAGGAGAAAACTTTACAATTATCTGGAAAGAAGCAATTCAAACATAATGGAACTGCAAAAAGATAACACCAAATTTAGTAGCTTATATATTAAGGCCTCATAGGACTTGGAATATCATATTCTAGAAGGTAAAAGAACTTAAATACAACCAAGAATCAGCTACCCAACAAAACTAAGAATAATCTTTCGGGGGAAACGATGTACATTCAATGAAATAGGGGATTTTCAAACTTTCGTGTTGAAATGCCCAGAGCTGAACAGAAGGTTGGATTTTCAAAGCAGGATTCAGATCAGGCATAAGAGAGGCACATATAAGGGACGTAATGATATGAAATTGTTTATATGCCTGCATGGGAAGATGATACTGATAACTCATATGAAAATTTTCATTTATTATGGCAGAAGGAATGTATTTAGAAAAAAACAAAGGAGGGCTTTGAATTTGAAGGTTTATCATAAAGATGGATTTATGGGAAAAGAAAGAAATGTACTGGGAGAAAGGGGAAGGAGAAGTAGAATGGGTTACATTAGTTCACATAGGAGGCAAGAAAAACATTTATTATGGAGTGGAAGAAGGGGAAAGTGAGGGAAGTTAGTGAACATTTACTCTCCTCAAAAGTGGTACATTGAGTAAATAATACACAACTTCCATGGGTTTCTGAAATCTATTTCATCCTAGAGGAAAATAAGAGGGGAAAGGAATGGGAGAAATGAGTTACAGATGTGAAAGGGATATTTTTGATTACTTCTTGTCCTTGGGTATTGAAGAGGACAAAAATTGCCTCAATATGTCTGAGACAAATGACAGTGTGTTTTTCTGTACTGATGAGCCAAATATGAGCTCTGAATGTTCTAACACATGTCAGACACAAATAGTCTATGTCAACACATGTGGTGGGTTTTCTAAACTTACTCAAATCAGGTATCTTTTGAGCTGCTTCAGTTCTTCCCTTTGTAAAGAGTACAGTACCTCTCCAATGAGGGCACATTTTATTGGATGATCCAGTGCTAGTGTCTTCCATACTGCACAATTATTTCCCAAGTTCTTAAGCGAGACCTTCAAGGTATCCAAGAGGTATTACTTTTGACTCCCTCATGAGTACTTCATCTATCTGAGTTCTCCATAAAGTAGACATTTTTGCAAGCATACTTCTGGCATTCTAGCAATATGACCAGCTCATTTTAGTTACATTTTCTGTAGTAATGTTGAAATACTAGAGAGTTCAGCTGAAGAAAGTACCTCAGTGACTGACATCTTCACTTGCCAGGTGATCCTCAGAATCTTCCTAAGACAATTCAAATGGAAGTGATTCAGTTTCCTGATATGGATCTTATACATTCTCCAAATTTCACAAGGTTATAGCAGTGAGGTTAGCACAATAACTCTGTAGACCTTCAATTTGATAATTGTTCTAATATCTTTTCTCTTCCATGCTTTCTTTTAGAACCTCACGAATACTGAGTTAGCTTTGGTAATGGGTTATGAACCTTATTATCAATGTATACTTCCCTGGAAGGAACACTACCAAGGTAAATGAACTTTGTCACAGTACTCAAAACTTCTCCATCTGCTGTAATTTATGATTGCACATATGGATAGTGTGGTGGTGACTTACAGAAAACTGGTGTATTCTTGTTGTTAATTGTTAGACTAAAATAAGCACAAGCAGCAGATTATCAATCCATACTTTGCTTCATCACAACTTCAGAGGTTGAATACATTGAACCATCATCAGCAAACAGAAAATTATATACCAACATTCCTTCCACTTTAGACTGGTCTTGAAGTCTTTCAAGTTGAAGAATTTGTGATCAGTGTGATAGTTGACTTTGAGATCATGTTCCTTCTCATTGAAGGCATTTGATAGCATGACTGAAAACATCATTCTTAAAAGCATGGGACCAATGACACAGCCTTCTTCTAGTCCACTGGGGCCTGGGAAATCTCAAGAGAATCATCCACAATCCAGAACCTCAGCATGCATGCTGTCAGGAAATTGTCATACAATACTGATGAACTTCTGCAGACAACCTGATTTTGACATAATTTCCTTAAACCCTCATGACCGACAATATCAAATGCCTTGGTCAGAACTATAAATGTTGATTTCATGGAATTGACAGGCAGCAAACACTATATTGTCTATTCCTCTACCCTTTCTAAAGTCACACTGACTCTCAGGGAGGTGATCATCATCCAGGTGAAGGATCAATCTATTCAGAAGGACTCTGGCAAATATCTTAACAACAAATGCCCTATGATTGTGTCAGAACAATCAATCTCCTTTACTTTTATAGAGATGGCGGATAGAGGGATCCTTGAATTCTTGAGGGATAACCAATTATTGTCATATAACTTGGAAAATTTCAGTCAATTTTTGGATGAGTAATGGACCTTCTACCTTGCAGATCTCAGCTGAAATTGAATCAACATCGGGTGCTTTGTCACATGAAAGGAGTCTAATGGCATTCAAAACCTCTTTTTCATTTGCAACTTTAGCTAGGGACTTACTGACTTCAACTTCAGGTAAAAGGTCTATGGCTTCTGTACTCATTGATAATAATCTTTTTTTTTTAGAATTTTTTTGGCACGGCAACAGGTTTAAGTGATTTGATCAAGGTCACACAGCTAGGTAATTATTAAGTATCTGAGACCATATTTGAAGTTACATACTCCTGGCTCCAGAGCCAATGCTTTATTACATCTAGCTGACCCAGATGGTAGTCTTTCTTTTTTTGTAAAGCATGTTATTTTTTATTCTCATTTTGTACAAATTTTTTTTACATTAATAAAATATTCTTGTTTACAAGTAAACAAAATGCCCCTCCTCCCCCATGAATATAGATAGACTTGCTTGGGTGAAAAAAGTAAAGGGGAGAGAAAAAATTAAAAAAAAAATAATACTAATAATTGTAGGTATGGCCAGGTGGCACAATGGACTAAGCACCAGCCCTGGAGCCACGAGCATCCGAGCCCATATCCAGCCTCATAAACCCAACAATAACCCAGTCATGTAACATGTAAGCCACCCAATCCCCACTGCCCTGCAAAAACCAAAAAGAAGAAAAAAATAGACCCAAAATAAAATAAAATAGTAATAATAGTAGGGGTGGCTGGGTGGCAGACAGAGCATTGGCCCTTGACCCAGGAGCACCCGGGTCCAAATCCAGCCCCAGACACCCAAAGATCACCCTGCTATGTGGCCCCAGGCAGGCCATCCAGCCCCACTTGCCCTGCACCTTCCCCCAAATAATAATAACAAAAAATGTGCTTGAGTCTTTGTTTCAACACCAACAACTCTGTCATGGGTGGATCTCATTCTTTATGATAAGTCCATCACAAAAGTTATTTCCATATTTTTCCACGATTGCCATTGCTGATCGTAACTCCCTCCTTTCTTATTTCTCCGCTACCATGTACTCTATTTTCTTTCTCCTTTCACTCTGACTCTGCTGTAGGATCATTGACTGGCGCAGCAGACAGATCCCTGGTCCTGGGGCCAAGAAGCCCTGAGCCCCCATACCACCCCTTAGGCCCAGAATCCACCTGGACCTATGGTCCTGGGCAGGCCTTCCAATCCCAGGCCCTTGCAAGAAGTAAGAAAGAAAATGTGTTATATCTGACCACTCTCCCCTCATGGTCCATCCTCTCCTCCTTTATTCACATCCCCACTCCTTCCCCCTGTCCCCCCCTCTCCTTCTTACTCCAGATGCCTATACACCATTGAGTATATTTGCTGTTTCCTCTCCTAGCCACCTGTAATGAAAGCAAAGTTTCCCTCATTCCCCCTTGCCTCCCCCCTTCCATATCATTGCAATAGCTCATTGTAATAAAAAAAATCTTATGTGAAATATCTTGGACTATTCCCCCTCTCCTTTTTCTTTCTCCCATTCCATTTCCCTTTTTTTCTATTGACTCCATTTTTACACCATGTTTTATCTTCAAATTCAGCTTTCTTCTATGCTTCAACTATAAAAGCTCCCTCTACCTGCTCTATTAACTGAGGAGCTTCATATGAGTACTATCAGTGTCATTTTTCTATGCAGGAATACATGCAGTTCATCCTCAGTAAGTCCCTCATATTTCACCCCTCTCCTCCAATCTCCATGCTTCACTTGAGTCCTGTATCTGAAGATCAAACCTTCTGTTCAGTTCTGGCCATTCCAAAGGGAACATTTGAAATTTCCCTGGTTCATTGAAAGTCCATCTTTTTCCCTGGAAGAGGACATTCAGCCTTGCTGGGTAGTTCATTCTTGGCTGCATTCTAAGCTCTTTTTGCCTTCTGGTATATTGTATTCCAAGCCCTATGAGCTTCCAATGTAGTTGCTGCTAAGTCCTGTGTGATCCTGACTACAGCTCCACGATATTTGAACTGTGTCCTTCTGGCTGCCTGTAATATTTTCTCTTTGACTTGGGAGTTCTGGGACTTGACTATAATATTCCTAGGGGTTGGTTTTTTGGGATCTCTTTCTCAAGGGGGGGGGGGGGGTATCGGTGGATTCTTTCCATTTCTATTTTGCCCTCTGCTTCTAGAATATCAGGGCAATTTTCCTGTAGTAATTCTTTGAAAATGATGTCAAGGTTCTTTTCCTGATCATGAGTTTCAGGTATGCCAATAATTTTTAAATTGTCTTTCCTAAGTCTGTTTTCCATATCAGTTGTTTTTTCAATGAGATATTTCACATTTTCTTCTAATTTTTCATTTTTTTTGTTTTGAAGTATTGATTCCTGATTTCTGGTAAATTCATCAATCTCCCTGAATACTATTCTTTGTCTGAAGGATTTGTTCTCCTCAGAGAGTTTTCTTATCTTTTTCCATCTGGCCAATTTTGCTTTTTAAAGCATTCTTCTCCTCAATAACTTTTTGAACCGTTTTATCCATTTGACCTAAGCTGGTTTTGAGCATGCTATTTTCTTCAGCATTTTTTGGGATTTCCTTGACTAAGCTGCTGACTTCATTTTCATGTTTTTCCTGCATCTCTCTCCTTTCTTTTCCCAGTTTTTCTTCCAACTCCCTCATTTGATTTTCAAAGTCTTTTTTGAGCTCTGTCGTAGCCTGAGCCCAATTTCTGTTTTTCTTGGAGTCTTTAGCTGCAGGAGCTTGTGCTTCCTCATCTTCAGAGTGAGTATTTTGATCGTTCTTGGGCTCATTTGCAAAATATTTCTCAATAGTCTTCCTTTTGTTTGTCTGCTTGCTCATTTTCCCAGCCTGGGCCTGGTTTGGGGGTGCTTCCTGAGCTTTTGGGACACTCCCACAAGGGTCTCCGTGTGTGAGGCTCTGTCCTCCCTCCTGGTCTGTGAATGACCATAAGCACCTCACTCTGCCACAGGGCTGAGGTTGGGGGGTGGGGCTGCTGTTCTATTGGGGGGGGCCTAGACTGGGATCAGGATCTGAATGTGGGCAGAGCCCCAGAGTCCTGTTCAAGGGGCAGAGGACCCAGCTTAAAGTTTCTCTTCCCTCCCCTCCCTCAGCTCAATGGGCTCATGCCCTGGGGGCTCCTGCTTACTGGCTTCACCTGCTTCTGTTTCAGACTTGGCTCTAGGCAGCTGAAAGACCAAGCTGCTCCCTGTGTGCCCCAGGTGTGGGCTCCACATGCTTGCTCTGGAAGAGGTCCCCCGTTGTTCCCCCACTTTGTGTCTGGTGCTCCTCGGGGTGCAGCTCAGGAGACTCCCCTGCTGCTGTGAGCTGGAGCGCCCAGCGCCCTTGGGCTGCCTCCGGGAGGCTGAAGTTCTTTGGTTCTGCCGGGCGCCCTTCCGACCTCAGGGAGAAGAGCCTTTCTGCTCTTTTCCAGGTTACCTTGAGTAGGGGGACTGGCTCACTGGGTCCCTTTGTGGGTTCTATCTCTCGAAAGTTTAGTTAGAGTCCTTAGCCCATGAGTTTTGTCAGAGAGCTCCTAAGACTGGATCCCTTCTTGTCGCCATCTTGGCTCCTCCCCCCAAGATGATAGTCTTTTAAAAAAATTGTGGAAATATCCAGTCCATCTCTATAGGATCATATCCCACTCAGGAACCAATGTATATCCCTTACCATTGAATAGTTGAGAGGCACCATAGGTCTTTGACCCATAAATATCCTTCAGGATATCATAAAAGCATTTTGGTTTGTTATTGTTTGCATAAAAATGCATTTCATCTGCTGCCTTATTGAGTTAAGGGTTTTGAACCTCTCTAAGTTTCTCTTGTTCTTTACTTTTGGTGGAATTCAATACTACCTTCTTAGAAATGGATGAATTATCCTGCTGATAAACCCTGTGAGGTTCTCATTTTTCATATGCCAGCTTCTGTATTTCCCCATCATTTTCATCAAATTGGTCTTGATATTTGTGAATGTTCTGACCCAGATAAGGAAATACACTGCTGTAGACCAGATCTCTGACAGCTACACACTCTTTTTTATGCTCCACTGTTCCTAACTGTGTGTTGACTCAGTTTTCACTACAATTTAGCAACAAACTGTTTCCACTTAGAAACACACATTAATCTCTTGAAATTATTTCTTCTAATAATCATTTTGTCAAGGGCCCATCACTTTAGTAGAATGTGAACATTTAACAAGGAGAGGATGAATCTGTGATCAGTTCAGCACTCTGCATCACACATAGCCTTTGTCAGTTTATATCCAGTCTGTCTCATCTTATGATGATATAGCCTAATAGATTCTAATGCTTGCTACATGGGCACATACAGGAAATTTTATTGCATTTATGTAAATAGAAGGCTGACTTTTTATTTTCATCCCTTTCTAGATGAATAATTCCAGGTTACAAAATTGCCCTCCAACCTTCATTCCTACCTCCCTCCCCTAGGAGGGAACAGTCAGGTTATCATTTTACATACATATTTTGTAAAACACATTTACAAACTAGTAATTTCTAGCATGAGAAATTAGGATTAAAGGAAAGAAATACATAAGAGATAATTTTTACAAATTGTTCATCAGATTTAATAAGAGTGCTTTTTTCCCATTGTGTTTGGTTTTGTTTTTCTTTCTCGAGTTAGGAATAATATAGACCATTGCCAGTCTAATACAGTTGTCCTAGCATTCTGGACTGTCAAGAGGAGTTGCTTCCATCAAGGTTCTTCATCTCATAATTTTGTTGATGTGTACTCTATTCTCTTGGCTAAACTTCCTTCACTCAATATCAGATTCCATAAATAATTGCATGCTTCTCTAGAGTCTGACCATTTATGGTTTCTTAGAGAACAATAATATTCCTCAGTATTCATGTGCCATAAATTGTTTAGCCCTTCCCCAATTGATGGGCATCCCCTCAACTTCCAATTCATTGCCACTTCAAAATGAACTGCTATAACTATTATAGAACATGTAGGACTTTTCCCATTTTGTACAATTTCTTCTGGACATAGTCCTAGAATTGGAATTGCTGGGTCAAAGGGATGAAGAGGTTAATTGCTCTTTGGAAATAGTTCTGTATTGCTCTCCAGAAAGGTTGGATCTGTTCATAACTCCACCAGCAATGCATAAATGCCCCAATCTCTCCAACATTGATCATCTTCCCTTTTTCTAATTTGAACTGATCTAATAGGTGTGAGATGGTACCTCATTGTTGTTTTAATTTGCATTCATTAATCAATATGATTTGGAGCATTTTAATAAGATTATATATATATATATATATATATATATATATATATATATATATATATATATATATAGCTTTAATTTCTTTATTTAAAAAGTCTCTGTATAAACCCTTTGACCATATATTCAATGGGGGAATGACTTGTGATCTTATAAATTTGATGCAATTCTCTATATATTTGATAAATGAGACCTTTATCAGAACTCCTAGTTGTGAAAATTGTTTCCCAGTTTTATGCTTTCCTTCTAATTTTGCCAGTATTGATTTTATTTTAATATAATATTGTCAAAAATCATTAATTTTGAAGTTTATAATATGCTCTAATTCTAGTTTAGTCATAAACCTATCCCTTTTCCCATAGATCAGATAGAAAGAATATTTTCGGTTCTATTAATTTGTCTATGATATTGTTCTTTATGTCTAAATACTGTACCCATTTTTACCTTATTTTGGTGGGGTATTGATGCCTAGTATTTGCCATATTGTTTTCCAAGATTCCCAACAATTATTGTTAAATAGTGAGTTCTTATCCCATAGCTGATGCCTTTGGGTTCATCAAATGGTAGATTGCTGTAGTCATTTGCTGCAGTTTTGATTGAAAGATTCATTGAGGGGCGGCTAGGTGGCACAGTGGATAATGCACCGGCCCTGGAGTCAGGAGTACTTGGGTTCAAATCTGGGCTTAGACACTTAATAATTACCTAGCTGTGTGGCCTTGGGCAAGCCACTTAACCCCATTTGCCTTGCAAAATCTAAAAAAAAAAATTGATTGATCCACTGATCCATTTACTCTATTTCTTAACCAGTACCAGGCAATTTTAATGACTGCTGCTACATAGTATAGTTTTAGATCTGGCGGAGCTAGCCTAACTTCCGTTAATTTTTTTTTTATCAGTTCCCTTGCTATTCCTTCCCTTTTGTTGCTCCAGATGAATTTCATTACTATTTTTCATAACTTGGTAAGGTAGTTATTTGGTAGTTTGATTGGAATGGCACTGATTAAGTAATTTAATTTTGGTAGAATTTTCACTTTTATTATGTTAACTCAACCTATTAATATTAATTAATTAATCAATTAATTATTTAATTATCAATAAATTAATAAATATTTATCACTCTAGAGAGAGCAACCAGCACCCTCTATTGGCTGGCCCTTGAAATTACTAAAGCCAAGTGAACAAAGTTTCTAGGATGCTCAAAAGCAAGCCTCTGAGAGATAGCTCCCCCCACCCAAAACAAGATGAAAAAAGACCAGACAAAAGAGGGACCCATCAAGAAATAAGTAGAAGAGATGGATCCTAACCCAGAGAGATCTAACACTCTTGAAGAGAATATGCATTGGTTTCCAGCTCAGACAGACTTTCTTAAAGAAATCAGGAAGGAGTTTAAAAATGAACTGGAAAAATTGGTAAAAGAAACTCAAGAGAAAATTAACACATTGTAAGAGAAAATTAACATCTAGCAACAAAAAAAAAATCCTTGGGGAAAAAAATTGGAAAAATAAAAAATGAGAATAAGTCTCTCAGTTCTTCAATTGGGCAAATGCAAAAAGAAAATGATTCTCTCAAAAGCACATTTGGTCAAATAGAAAAGTCTCTCCAAAATAGAATGAAACAACAGGAAAAGGAGTTGCAAAAAAAGAAGGAAGAAAAATCTTTTCTAAAAAAGAATGGAATTGGCAGAAACTAATGACTCCATGAGACAACAAGATTGTGTTAAACAAAACCAACAGCTTGACAAAGAAGAAAAAAATCTAAAATACCTCATGAACAAAACCACTGACCTCGGGAATAGATTGAGAAGGGAGAATTATTGGCCTTCCTGAGAACACTAAAGAGAAAAAAAAGTCTGGATTTAATATTACAAGATTTAGTGATGGAAAATTGCCCTGATATCATGGAACCAGAGGGAAAAATAGTTATTGAAAGAATACATCAGTCCCCTCCAGAAAGAGATCCTAAAATGAAAACACCAAGGAATATTGTGGCCAAATTCCAGGACTATTAGTTAAAAGAAAAATCCTGCAAGCACACAGAAAGAAAAGAATGAAATACGAAGGAGACACAGCAAAGTTTACATAGAACCTGGTCCCAGCAACATTAAGGGATCAAAGGGCTTGGAATGAGACATTCCAAACAGTGAGAGAGCTTTGAATGCAGCCAAGATTCCACTACCCAGAAAAACTGACCCTTCTCTTCCAGGGAAAAAGATAGACATTTAATGAAATGGGAGACTTGCAAGATATCATGATGAAAAGACCAGAGCTAAATAGAAAATGTGGACATCCAACAGGAGACTCAACAGACACAGGAAAAGGTAAAAGAAAAAAAAAAACTAAAACTAAAAACTGCTTATACAATAAGATGAAACTGGCTATATAGCCACTTGGGAGAAAGAGTCCCATAGTGCTAGAGAATTTTAACTCTATTTTAGAGAATATACATAGCCAGAAGTGATGTACACTCATTACTTTTCTGTGACTCAGATAGAATGATTGAAAAACAATACCTCTTTAAAAAGGGGAGGCAGTAAGGAGAAGCTATGTTGGAGGAAGATTGAATGGACTAAATCGAATTATATCAAGAGGTACAAAAGACCTTTTGTAATTGAGGGGAGGAAGGGAGGAAGTGAGAACCACCTGAATCTTCATCTCCTCAGACTTGGCTTAAAGTTAACTGAGACACACTGAATCAAGTTAAGAAACTTAACTTACCTTTCAAATTAAAAGGGGGGAAAGGGGAAGCAGGATAGGGAGGGGGAGCAAAAGGGGAACTAACATAAGGAAGGGAAGAAGGGGAATATAAAAAGGGGAAAAAGGCAGGGGGGGTCAATTTAAGAAAGCAAACACACTGAAGGTGGTGGTATGCAGAAACAAGACACTGGAGAATATGGATAAAGGGATAAAAGGAGAAAAATACAAACAGAAGGAAGATAACATGGAGGGCAATAAAGAGATAGTAATTATAAGTTTGGAATTGAATGGGATGAACTCTCCCTTAAAATATAAGTGAATAGCACAGTAGAATAAATCCAGAATCCTAGGATATGCTGCTTACAAGAAACTCATTTGAAGCAGAGACATACATATAGAGCAAATGTAAAAGTTTGGAGTAAAATATGTTTTGCTTCACCTGATGTAAAAAAAGCAGGGGAAGCAATACTGATCTCAGACAAAGCAGCTGTAAAAATAGAGTTAAAAAAGTCTAAGAGATCACAAGATCTGACAATAAGATATCTGTTTTCCCCCCCTAAATTAAAGGGAATAGTCCTTGAACTTTTTACAAACTCCACAGCTCTTTATCTGGACAGAAATGATATTCTTCATTACAGACAGCCCAAAATTGCCCCTGATTGTTGCACTGATAGAATGAGCGAGTCCATCAAGATTGAACATCACCCCCATGGTGCTGTTAGGGTGTACCGTGTTTTCGGGTTCTGCTCAACTCACTCAGCATCAGTTCATGCAAATCCCTCCAGGCTTCCCTGAATTCCCATCCCTCCTGGTATCTAATAGAACAATAGTCTTCCATAACATACATATACCACAGTTTGCTAAGCCATTCCCCAATTGAAGGACATTTACTTGATTTCCAATTCTTTGCCACCACAAACAGGGCTGCTATGAATATTTTTGTACAAGAGATGTTTTCAAAATTTTTCATCATCTCTTCAGGGAATAGACCCAGTAGTGATATTGTTGGGTCAAAGGGTGTGATCATTTTTGTTGCCCTTTAGGTGTAGTTCCAAATTTCTCTCCAGAAAGGTTGGATGAGTTCACAGCTCCACTAACAGTGTAATAGTGTCCCAGATTTCCCACAACCCTTCCAGCAATTATCATTTCCCTTTCTTGTCATAATAGCCAGTCTGAGATATGTGAGGTGGTAACTCAGAGAAGCTTTAATTTGCATTTCTCTGATAATAAATGATTTAGAGCAATTTTTCTTATGGCTATGGATTGCTTTGATCTCATCTGTAAATTGCCTTTGTATATCCTTTGACCATTTGTTAATTGGGGATTGGCTTTTTTTTTAGAAATATGACTCAGTTCTCTGTATATTTTAAAAATGAGTGCTTTGTCAAAATCATTATTTGTAAAGATTGTTTCCCAATTTACTACATTTCTTTTGATCTTGGATACAATGGTTTTGTCTGTGCAAAAACTTTTGAATTTAATGTAATCAAAATCATCTAGTTTGTTTTTGGTGATGTTCTCCATCACTTCCTTAGTTATAAACTGCTCCCATTTCCATAGATCTGACAGGAAAACCAGTCATTGGTCTTCTAATTTGTTTATAGTATGGTTTTTTATGTCCAAATCCTGTAACCACTGGGTTCTTATCTTGGTAAAGTGTGTGAGGTGTTGGTCTAATCTATGTTTCTCCCCTACTAACTTCCAAATTTCGAAGCAGTTTTTTATCAAAGAGAGAGCTTTTATCACAATAGCTGGACTCTTTGGGTTTATCAACCAACAGATTACTATAATCATTTCCTGTTAATGCACTTAGTCTATCCATCACCCTATTTCTTAGCCAATACCATACAGTTTTGATGACTGATACTTTATAATATAATTTTAGATCAGGTGGGGATAAGCTCCCTTCTTTTACACATTTTTCATTAAATTCCTGGAAATTCTTTTATTTTATTTATTTTTATTCTCATTTTGTACACTTTTTTTATATAAATAAAATATTCTTGTTTACAAGTAAGCAAAATACACCGCCCCCCCCCCCCATGAATATAGATAGACTTGCTTGGGTGAAAAAAGTAAAGGGGAGAGAAAAAAAATTAAAATTAAAAAAAATAGAAATAATTGTAGGTATGGCCAGGTGGCGCAATGGATGAAGCACCAACCCTGGAGCCATGACCACCCGAGCCCACATCCAGCCCCATAGACCCAACAATCACCCAGCCATGTGACATGCAAGCCACCCGATCCCCACTGCCCTGCAAAAACCATAAAGAAGAAAAAAAAAAAGACCCAAAATAAAATAAAAGAGTAATAATAGTAGGGATGGCTGGGTGGCAGACAGAGCATTCGCCCTTGACCCAGGAGCACCTGGGTCCAAATCCAGCCCCAGGCACCCAAAAATCACCCTGCTATGTGACCCCAGGCAGGCCACCCAGCCCCACTTGCCCTGCATCCTCCCCCAAATAATAATAACAAAAAATGTGCTTGAGTCTTTGTTTCAACACCAACAACACTGTCATGGGTGGATCACATTCTTTATAAGTCCATCACAAAAGTTACTTCCATGTTTTTTCAACATTGCCATCACTGATTGCAACTCCCTCTTTTCTTATTTCTCCACTACCATGTACTATATTTTCTCTCTCCTTTTACTCTGACTCTGCTTTAGGGTCGCTGAAGCCCTGAGCCCCCATACCACACCTTAGGCCCAGAATCCACCTGGCCCTATGGTCCTGGGCAGGCCTTCCAATCCCAGCCCCTTGCAAGAAGTAAAAAAGAAAATGTGTTATATCTGACCACTCTCTCCCCATGGTTCATCCTCTCCTCTTTTATTCACATCCCCACCCCTTCCCCATGCTCCCCCTCCTTCTTACTCCAGATGTCTATACCCCATTGAGTATATTTGCTTTTTCCTCTCCTAGCTATCTCTGATGAGAGCAAAAGTTCCCTCATTCCCCCTTGCCTCCCCCTTCCATATCATTGCAATAGCTCATTGTAATAAAAAAAAATCTTATTATGTGAAATATCTTGGCATATTTCCCCCCTCCTATATCTTTCTCCCATTCCATTTCCCTTTTTTTCTATTGACTCCATTTTTACACCATGTTTTATCTTCAAATTCAGCTTTCTCTTGTGCTTCAACTATAAAAGCTCCCTCTATCTGCTCTATTAACTGAGAAGGTTCATATGAATATTATCAGTATCATTTTTCTATACATGCAGTTCATCTTCATTAAGTCAATCATATTTTCCCCCTCTCCTCCACTCTCCATGCTTCACCTGAGTCCTTTTTCTGAAGATCAAACCTTCTGTTCAGCTCTGGCCATTCCAAAAGGAACATTGGAAATTTCCCTGGTTCATTGAAAGTCCATCTTTTTCCCTCGAAGAGGACATTCAGCCTCGCTGGGTAGTTCATTCTTGGCTGCATTCTAAGCTCTTTTGCTTTCCGGTATATTGTATTCCAAGCCCTATGAGCTTCCAATGTAGTTGCTGCTAAGTCCTGTGTGATCCTGACTACAGCTCCACGATATTTGAACTGTGTCCTTCTGGCTGCTTGTAATATATTCTCTTTGACTTGGGAGTTCTGGGACTTGACTATAATATTCCTAGGGGTTGGTTTTTTGGGATCTCTTTCTGGGGGGGATCGGTGGATTCTTTCCATTTCTATTTTGCCTTCTGCTTCTAGAATATCAGGGCAATTTTCCTGTAGTAATTCTTTGAAAATGATTTCAAGGCTCTTTTCCTGATCATGACTTTCAGGTATTCCAATAATTTTTAAATTATCTTTCCTAAGTCTGTTTTCCATATCAGTTGTTTTTTCAATGAGATATTTCACATTTTCTTCTAATTTTTCATTTTATTTGGTTTGGAAGTATTGATTCCTGATTTCTGGTAAATTCATCAATCTCCCTGAATACTATTCTTTGTCTGAAGGATTTGTACTCCTCAGAGAGTTTTCTTATCTCTTTTTCCATCTGGCCAATTTTGCCTTTTTAAAGCATTCTTCTCCTCAATAACTTTTTGAACTGTTTTATCCTTTTGACCTAAGCTGGTTTTAGCATGCTATTTTCTTCAGCATTTTTTTTGGATTTCCTTGACTAAGCTGCTGACTTCATTTTCATGTTTTTCCTGCATCTCTCTCCTTTCTTTTCCCAGTTTTTCTTCCAACTCCCTCATTTGATTTTCAAAATCTTTTTTGAGCTCTGTCATAGCCTGAACCCAATTTCTGTTTTTCTTGGAGTCTTTAGCTGCAGGAGCTTGTGCTTCCTCATCTTCAGACTGAGTATTTTGATCCTTCTTGAGCTCATTTGCAAAATATTTCTCAGTGGTGTTCCTTTTGTTTCTCTGCTTGCTCTTTTTCCCAGCCTGGGCCTGGTTTGGGGGTGCTTCCTGAGCTTTTGGGACACTCCCACAAGCGTCTCCGTGTGTGAGGCTCTGTCCTCCCTCCTGGTCTGTGAATGACCATATGCACCCTCCTCTCTGCCACAGGGCCAAGGTGGGGGGGGGCCTGCTGTTCTATGGGGGGGGCCTAGACTGGGATCACGATCTGAATGTGGTCAGAGCCCCAGAGTCCTGTTCCAGAGGCAAAGGACAGAAGAACTCTGCAGTCTCTCTTCCCTCCCCTCCCTCAGCTCAATGGGCTCATGCCCTGGGGGCTCCTGCTTTCTGGCTTTGCCTGCCTCTGTTTCCTGGTGTGGGCTGTGGAAAGACCAAGCTGCTTGCTGTATGCCCTGAGGGCTGGGCTCTATGTGCTCACTCTGGCAGAGGTCCCCTCTGTTCCCCCACTTTGTGCCCAGTGCTCCCCGGGGTGCAACTCAGGGGACTCCCCCGCTGCTGTGAGCCATGACTCCCAGCTCCCTGGGGCTGCCTCAGGGAGGCTGAAGTTCTTTCACTCTGGGGTGGCACCCCTCTAGCACAGCGCCCCTCTGACCCTGACCCCGGGGAGCAGAGCCTTTCTGCTCTTTTCCAGGTTACCTTGAGTAGGAGAACTGCCTCACTGGTTCCCTTTGTGGGTTCTGTCTCTCAAAATTTTATAATATATTTAATATATTATATATAATTATATATATATATATATATATATATAAAATATATTATTTTCTTCAGTATTTTTGATTTGGTTTTCATGAATTTTCTACATTGCTCTCATTTCTCCTCCCAATTATTCCTCCACCTCCCTTAATAGCTTTTCATAGTCTTTTTTGAGCTCATCCATAGTCTGAGCCTATTTTCTATTTCTCTGAGGTTTTGGATACAGAAACTTGATTTTGTCATCATCTGAGTATGTGTTTTGATCTTCCATGGGACTAAAGTAATTCTCTATGGTCAAATTCTGCTTTTTTCTGTTGTTTACTAATTTCCTCAGCCCAAGACTAATTCACAGCATTTCCAAGGCTTTGGGTTTTTTTTGGGGG
>NC_133666.1:569376000-569411000 GCF_037893015.1 Macrotis lagotis | reverse complement strand
TGCATTATGTAAAATAAACATATAAATCATCAGTGTTTTGATATATTACCAACAAAATCAAGAAGTAAGTGATATAAGATGTAATTTTATTTAAAATAATTGCAGATTTATTAATCTATCAGGATGACAAAATCTAGAAATTATATGAACAGTATTAAAAACCATTTTCCATCAATTCTTGGCATGTAATTATTTTTAATAAGTTCTAATAATTAATTTAATTTCATCTTCATTTACATTTTGATTTCCTTTTTTCTACTTTCTTTGTTCAATAAATAAATAATTTTAGCTAAATTAATTTCTTTATTATCTGCCAAAGATTTTAATACACAAATATATATATATATTTATATATATATATATATATATATATATATATATATATATATATATATATATATATACTGTTCTGTGTTGTTATATTAGGTTACTGTGGTTTTTGCTTAATTAGTTTATTGTTTCCTTATTTTGAAATTCAATGGGAATTTGGAAATGTAAATTTTTCATCTCTGGACATATTTTAAGACAACTTCAGTGCCAGGCAGAATAATAATGATGCCTTATACCTCTTTCTGTCATCACATAGTTTTAATTACATTGGAGATTTCTGTGAAGAAATATTTGAAGAGTATTCTGGAAAAGGTATGCAACTAAAAAAGTTAGAAAAAGAAAAATTGAAGATCCCTGATTAAATAACAAATTAGAAATCCTGAAAATCAAGGGAGGAAATAAAATTGAATGCAAGAAAAGAATTGATCATGTAAATAAAACAGTTGTTTTTATGAAAAAGTCAATAAAATAGATAAAGCTTTGCTTAATCTGATTGCTTTAGTTTTACATTACCACTGACACTACCAAGTGAAAAAAAAATTAAAGCTATATCTACTCATATGAAAAAATGCTCCAAATCACTATTGATTAGAGAAATGCAAATTAAAACAACAATGAGGTATGATCTCACACCTATTAGATTATCCAAGAAGAGACAAAGGGAAGATGATCAATGCTGGAAAGATTATGGGAGGATTGGGACATTCATTGATGCATTGCTCATAGACTTGTGAAGGGATCCAACCTTTATGGAGAACAATAATGAATCATGCCAATAGAGCAATTAGCTCATCCATTTTCATTCTAGAACCATATCCAGAAGAAGTTGTACAAAATGGTAAAACTCCTACATGATCCAAAATATTCACAGAAGCTCTTTATGTAGTGACAATGAATTGGAAATTGATGGGATGACCATCAATTGGGGAAGGGTTTAAACAAGTTATGGTATGTGAATACTAAGAAATATTATTGCTCTATAATGAACCATAAATGGTAGGACTCTAGAGAAGCAGTTCTTTTTATGGTGGCAAAGAATTAAAAATTGAGGAAATGACCATCAGTTAGGGAGTGACTGAATGAATTGTGGTATGTGATTTTGATGGAATTTTGTTCTGCTATAAGAAATGATGAGTAGGACAGTCTCAGAAAAAACCTGGGGAGACTTACAGGATGCAAAATGAAATGTACTCTGTACAAAGTAATAACAATGTGGTAAGCTGTGAATGAATTAGTTTTTTTTTCAGTAAAATATGACATGACAACTCTGTAGGTCTTATGAAAAAGAATGCTATCTTTATCTTTCCAGGGAAAGTCCTAAGGATGTATGAATACTGATTGAAAAATATTATTTTTAATTTACTTTTCTTGAAGTTTCTTTTTAGGGGTGCAGCTATTTTTTTCTTTCACAATCTGAATATTATGGAAATGTTTTGCATGACACACATATATAACATATCAAATTGCTTACTTTATCAATAAGCTGGGAGGTGGAAGTAAGAAGGCAATAAATATGTCACTCAAAATTTTAAAAATCAATATTAGTTAAATGTTAAATTTGTTTTTAAAGTAAACTGGCAAAAATAAATTATTAAGTAAATAAAAAGAAATTTAGAAAATAAGAATGAATGAATAAAATCAATTTCTTCCTTTTTTTATATGTATACATCACTGAGGGCTCAAATTTGAAAGGGCAGAAAATACAGGATCATAGTAGAAAATGATATTTGAAATGAGAAATAAAAGGATCACTACTGTAAAGCAGGATCAAAACTTACTGCTACTGGTAAAGAAATAGAGTAATAGATCAGTGGATTATGACAGGTTCAAAAGAAACTGCAGTAAATGACTACAACAGAACTCACTATTTGATAAAAAAAAGTTTTTGGGAAAACTGAAAAATAGTATGGCAAAAACTAGGCATAGATCCACATCTCAAACCCTATGCCAAAATGAGATCAAAATGACTACAGGATTTAGAAATAAAGAATGATATCATAGAAAAATTAATAGACCAAAAAATATTCTATCTGTGCTATGGAAAAGGGATAAATTTAAGACCAACTAAGAATTAGAGTAGATTATAACCAGGAAAGTGAATGATTTTGACTACATTGAATTAAAAAGTTTTTGCACTAATAAAATCTATGATGCCAGAATTAAAAGGAAGGAGGAAATCTGGGAAACAATTTTCACAACTAGGACTTCTGATAAAGGTTTCATTTTTTTGTTTTTTTTAGGTTTTTGAAAGGCAGATGGGGTTAAGTGGCTTGCCCAAGGCCACACAGCTAGGTAATTATTAATTGTCTGAGACCGGATTTGAACCCAGGTACTCCTGACTCCAGGGCTGGTGCTTTATCCACTACACCACCTAGCCGCCCCATAAAGGTTTCATTTCTAAAATATATAGAGAATGCCATCAAATTTATGAGATCATATGTCATTCAGCAAATGATAAATGGTCAAAGGCTAGGAACAGACAGTTTTCAAATAAAAAAATTAAAGCTATATATTCATATGAAAACATGCTCCAAATCACTATTGATTAAAGAAATGAAAATGAAAACAATAATGTGAATGAGAGAGAGAGAGAGAGAGAGAGAGAGGAGAGAGAGAGAGAGAGAGAGAGAGAGAGAGAGAGAGAGAGAGACTGAGAGACCGAGACCTAAGGACGTCTGAATACTGATTGAAAAATATTCCTTTAATTTACTTTTCTTGAAGTTTCTTGGGGGGGGGGGGGTGCAGCCATTTTTTTCCTTTCACAATCTGAATATTATGGAAATGTTTTGCATGACACACATATATAACATATCAGATTGCTTACTTTATCAATGAGTATAGATTAGCCAAGATGAGACAAAGGGAAGATGATCAATTGGGAAGGTTGTGGGAGGACTGGGACATTGATGCACTGCTGGTGGAGGTGTGAATGGATCCAATCTTTCTGGAGAGCAATAGGGAATTATGCCCAAAGAGCAATAAAACTATTCGTACCCTTTTACCCAGCAATTCCAATTCTGGGTCTACATCCTGAAGAAATTGTACAAAATGGGAAAAAGTCCTATATATTTCAAAATATTACTAGCATCTCCGTTTATAGTGGCAATGAATTTGAAATTGAGGGGATGCCTATCAACTCGGAAATGGCTAAACAATTTATGATACATGAATATTATGGAATACTATTGTTCTATAAGAAACAATAAGTTGTTGGACTTGATAAGCATGAAATGACATATGGAATCTGATGCTGAGCAAAGGGAGTAGAACCAAGATAACAATGTACACATCAACAATAACATTATGGGTTGAACAACCTTGATTGGAAGCAGCTCCTCTTGGCAGTCCAGAGAGCTAGGATAACTGTATTTGACTGATTATGTACTATATTATCCCCAATGAGAGAACAAAAAACAAAACAGTAGAAAACCCACTGGAAAAAAATACCTTCCAAATCTGATGAACACTTTATAGATGGATCCATAGAAAAATTCTTGGAAGGGAAAGACCCTAACTCATAGACCTAGAGACTCTGAGGAGAATGTGATATGGTCTCCAGCACAGAAAGATTTCCTTGAAGAAATAAGGAAGGAGTTTTAAAATCAAATGGAAAATTTGGGAGAGTCAATTAACACCTTGCAAGAAGAAAACAAATCATTGGAAAATTCAATTGGACAAATACAAAATGAGAATAAATCTCTCAGATCCTCAACTGGACAAATACAAAATGAGAATAATTCTCTCAGATTCTCAATTAGACAAATAAAAAATTAGATTAAATCTCTAATATCATCAATTGGACAAATACAAAATTACAATAATTCTCTCAGATCCTCAATTGTGCAAACACAAAAAAGGAAAATAATTCTCTCAAAACATCAATTGGTCAAAAGGAAAGCTCTTTCAAAAGCAGAATTGACCAATTGGAAAAGGAGTTGCAAAAGGAGAATGAAGAAAACTCCTCTCCAAAAAGCAGAATGGAGTCTGCGGAAACTAATGACTCCATGAGACAGCATGAGCTTGTTAAACAAAATTAAAAAATAGAAAAAGTAGAAGAAAATGGAAAATACTTCATCAGCAAAGCCCCTGATGTCACGAATAGATTGAGGAGAGGCAACCTGATAATTATTGGACTTCCTGAAAAACATGGAAGAGAAAAAAAGCCAAAACTTAATATAATAGGATCTAGTAATGGAAAATTGCCCTGATATCATGGAACCAGAGGGAAAAGTAGTTATTGAAAGGATACATCAATCCCCTACAGGAAGAGGTCCTAAAGGAAAACATTAAGGAATTCCAGAATTATGAGATAAAAGAGAAAATCCTGCAAGCAGCCAGAAAGAAAGAATTTATATACCAAGGAGCCACAGTAAGAATTACACAGGACGTGGCTACATCAACATTAAGGGATCGAAGGGTCTGGAACGAGATATTCTGAAGAGCAAGGGAGCTTGTAATGCAGCCAGGAATCTACTATCCCACAAAGCTGAGTCTTCTTTTTCAGGGGAAAAAGCTGGACATGTAAAAAAAATGGAAGAATTCCAAAAAATCCTGATGAAAATACCAGGGCTAAATAGAAAATTTGGACATCAAATAGGAGGTTCAAGAGATTCATGAAAAGGTTAAAAAAAAGTGGGAGTTTAAAGAACATCAACTGCTATCCAATAACCTGAAACTGGCTATATCCCAGCATGTGAAAAAGATTCTCATAGCTTTTGAGAATTTTAACTCTAACAAAGAAAATATACCTAGACAGAAGTGATGGACACTCATGACTTATCCATAAGACTGCTATCCAATGGGATGCAACTGGCTATGACCATACTTGGGAGAAAGAGTCTAATAACTCTCAAGAACTGTAAGTCTATTAGATAAAAGAAAATACTTAACTAGAAGTGATGGATGCTCAGTGTTTTCTATGACTCAGATAGGATGATTTAAAAACAATACCTTCTTAGAAAGGGGAACAGGAAGGAGATGGAAGGAGGGAGGGGATTGAATGGAGTAAATCTCTTTATGCAAAGGTACAAAATACTTATGGTAATAGAGGGGGAGAAGGGAGGAGATGAGAAACACCTCAAACTTCTTCTCATCAGACTTGGCTTAAAGTCAACTTACACACATACTCAGCTTAAAACAACATCTAACTTCTCGAGTATTAAAAGGGAGAAAAGGGAAGGGGAGATGGAGAAAGGGAGGGGGGAGAAAAAAGGGGAACTAACAAAAGGAAGGGAAGATAAAAGGGTAAAAGGTAAAGGGGAAAGAAAGGAGAGGGAAGTGGATACAGGAGGGCAAACACACTAAAGGGGGTGGTATTCAGAAACAAAATACTGGGGAATATGGATAAAGTGGGAGGGGGAGGGGGAAAAGTACAAATGGAGGGAAGATAGCATGGAGGGAAATAAATAATTAGTAATTATAACTTTGAATGTGAATGGGATGAACTCTCCCTTAAAAAGTAAGTGAATATCAGAGTGGGTTAAAAATCAGAATCCTATAATATGCTGCTAACAAGAAACTCATTTGAAGCAGACATAAACATATAGAGTAAAGGTAAAAGGTTGGAGCAAAATATACTTTGCTTCAGCTGAAGTAAAAAAAAAGCAGAGGTAACAATTCTTATCTCAGACAAAGCAGCAGCAAAAATAGATAGCATTAAAAGAGATAAGGAAGGAAACTATATTTTCCTAAAAGGACCCATAGACAATAAAGTGATTTCAATACTGAATATATATGTACCCAATGGGATAGCATCCAAATTCTTAGAGGAGAAGCTGAAAGAACTGCAGGAAGACATAGACTGCAAAAATCTACTAGTAAGAGACCTCATCCTCCCACTCTCAGATATAGATGAATCTAATCATAAAATAAACAAAACAGAAATTAAGCAGGTAAATATACTGTTAGATAAATTAGATATGATAGACTTATGGTGGAAATTGAATGGGGATAGAAAGGAATATAACTTTGTCTCTGCAGTACATGGCACTTATACAAAATTAACATTGGACTAGGGCATGAAATCCTAATTACCTACTGCAGAAAGGCAGAAATAATGAATACATCTTTCTCCGATCACAATGCAATAAAAGTCATATGCAATATTGGGCCAGGGAGATATAGACCCAGAACCAGTTGGAAACTGAATGACCTCATTTTAAAGAATGAATGGATAAAAAAAACAAATTGTAGAAAGAATTAATTATTTTATCCTAGATAATGACAATAATGGGACAGTATACCAAAACCTATGGGATTCACTCAAAGTGGCTGTCAGTAGATTTATTATATATTTAAATGCTTACCTGAAAAATTAGAGAAAGAAGAAATCAATGAACTGAATATGCAATTAAAAAATTAGAGAAAGAATGAATTAAAAAACCCCAATTAAATATCAAATTAAAAATTCTCATAATTAAAGGAGAAATTAATAAAATTGAAAGTAAAAAGAAGTATTGAATTAATAAATAAAACCAAAAGTTGGTTTTATGAAAAAATCCAATAAAATTGATAAAATACAGGTCAATTTGATTTAAAAAAAAGAAAGAAGAAAACCAAATTGCTAGTATTATAAATTGAAAAGGTGAACTCAAAAGCAATGAGGAGGAAATTAAAGTAGTAATTCAAAATTATTTTGCCCAATTCTGTGACAATAAATTTGATAATCTAAGTAAAATGGATGTTTATTTACAAAAATATAAGTTGCTGAGGATAAATGAAGAGGAGATTAAATAGCTAAACAGCCCTATATCAGAAAAAAGAATTCAACAACCCATCATTGAACTCCCTAAGAAAAAATCTCTAGGGTCTGATGAATTCAAAAGTGAATTCTACAAAACATTTAAGGAACAATTGGTGCCAATTTGAAATAAACTCTTTGGGAAAATAGGGGAAAATGGAACTATGCCTGACTCTTTCCATGACAACAATATGGTGCTGATACCTAAACCAGGAAGAGTTAAACCAGAGAAAGAAAATTATGGACCTATCTCCCTGACAAATATAGATGGAAAAATCTTAAATAAAATCTTAGCAAAACAATTACAGCAAGTTATCCCTGGGACAATACCTTATTACCAAATAGGATATACCCCAGGAATGCAGCATTGGTTCAATATTAGGAACACTGCTATGATAATCAGTTATATCAACAGCAAACCTATAAGATATCACATGATCATATTAATAGATGCTGAAAAAGCTTTTGACAAAATACAGTATCCATTCCTATTAAAAACACTAGAGAGTGTAGGAATAAATGGACTGTTCCTTAAAATAATTAGTAGTATCTAGCTGAAACCATCAACAGGGATTTTATTTAATTGGGAAAGGCTAGAAGCATTCCCAATAAGATCAGGGGTGAAACAAGGGTGCCCATTATCACCACTACTATTCAATATTGTATTAGAAATGTTAAAAACAGCAATTAGAGAAAAAAAGAAATTGAAGGAATTAGAATTGGGAAGGAAGAGACAAAATTCTCACTCTTTGCAGATGACATGAAGGTCTACCAAAGAATCCCAAGAAATCATCCAAAAAATGACTGGAAACAATTAGCAATTTTAGCAAAGTTGCGGGTTATAAAATAAACCCTCATAAATGCTCAACTTTTCTATATATGTCTAGCAAAATACAGCAGGAAGAACTAGAAAGAGAAATCCCATTCAAAGTAAGCTCAGACAATATAAAATACTTGGGAGTCAATTTGCCAAGGCAGACTCAGAAACTTTTTGAAAGCTATTATGAAACACTTCTCACATGAATTAAATCAGATTTAAATAACTGGGCAAATATCAACTGCTAATGGATAGGTAGGTCTAATATATTAAAAATGTCAGTTCTACCAAAACTAAACTACCTGTTTAGGTCCCCTACCAATCAAATTCCAAAAAAATTAATAAGTTAGAAAAAGTTGTAAGTAAATAAAAAGTCAAGAATTTCCAGGAATTTAATTTTTTAAAAGTACAAAAAAGGGAGATTAGCCCTACCTAATCTAAAATTATATTATAAATGATTGGTCCTCAAAACTGTCTGGTATTGGCTAAGAAATAGATTGGTGGACCAGTGGAATAGATTAGATGCAATAGCAGGAAATTATTATAGTAATCTGCTGTTTGATAATCCCATAGAGTTCAGCTATTGGGATAAAAACCCATTCTTTGATAAAATTCTTGGAAAATTGGAAGTTATTATGGAAGAAACTTAGATTAGATCAACAACTCACACCCTATAGCAAGTTAAGTTCCAAATGAATACTGGATTTAGACATAACAACTAATACTATAAGCAAATTAGAAGACCAAGGACTAGTTTATCTGTCAGATCTATGGAAAGCAAAGCAGTTTATGACTAAGGAAGAAATGGAAGAACATCACTAAAAACAAACTAGATGATTTGGATTACATTAAATTAAAAAGCTTTTGCACAGATAAAACCAATGTAACCAAGATAAAAAGAAATGTAGTAAACTGGGAAACAATCTTTATAACTAATATTTTTTTACATAGGACTCATTTCTAAAATATACAGAGAACTGAGTCATATTAAAAAAAGACATTCCAGATTTGACAAATGGTCAAAGATATGCAAAGGAAATTTACAGATGAGGAGATCAAAGTGATCCATGGTCATATTAAAAATTGCTCTAAATCATTACTTATTAGAGAAATGCAAATTAAAGCTTCTCTGAGTTACCACCTCACACCTCTCAGACTGGCCAATATGACAAGAAGGGATTATGATCATTGTAGAAAATGTTGTGGGAAATCTGGGACACTATTACATCATTGGTGGAACTTTGAGGAGAGAAATTTGGACCCAAGACCAAAGGGCAACAAATATGTGCATACCCTTTGATCCAGCAATACCACTACTGGGTCTATATAATGAAGAATGATGAAAAAGTGTTAAAATATCACCTGTACCAAAATATTCATAGCAGCCCTATTTATGGTGGCAAAGAATTGGAAATAAAGTAAATGTCCTTTAATTGGGGAATGGCTTAGCACACTGTGGTATATGTGTCATGGAACACTGTTATTCTTTTAGAAACTAGGAGGGATGGGAATTCAGGGAAACATGCAGTGATTTGCATGAACTGATCTTGAGCGAGATGAGCAGAACCAGAAAAACACTGTACACCCTAACAGCAACATGGGGGGTGATGATCAACCTTGATGGACACACTCATTTCATCAGTGCAACAATCAGGGACAATTTTGTGCTGTCTGCAATTGAGAAAACCATCTGTATCCAGATAAAGAATGGTGGAATTTGAATAAAATCCGAGGACTATTCTCATTAATTTATAAAAAATACTGTTATGTTATTGTCTGATCTTGTTACCTCTTACAGTTTATGATTCTTCCTTAAGAATATGATTTCTTACTCATCACACTCAATTTGGATCAATGTACAACATGAAAACAACGTAGACTGACAAATTGCTTTCTGTGGGTGGGGGAGGGAAGTAAGATTGGGGAAAAACTGTAAAAACTCAAAATAAATAAAATCTTAAATAGTAAAAGCAGAGAGAATTGAAATGATGTGTTCAGTGACTCCAACACTATATATTGAGGGGGCAAAAAAGGAAAATGTTGACTGAGTAATTATAATAACCTGATTGGGCTCTTGAAAAGATCTGACAAAAATGCAGTTCTTTATTCTAGCTACAGATGAGAAGATTAAATTGTGTAGCATAAAATACACTGCTGATATTTAACTCATTATTCAGAAATTTATTTCCATTCTTTATTCTCTCTCTGTTTTTTCATCTTTCTTTCTTTCTTTCTTTCTTTTCTTTCTTTTCTTCTTCTTTCTTCTTCTTCTTCCTCCTCCTCTTCCTCCTCCTCCTCTTCCTCCTTTTCTTTCTTCTTCTCTTTCCTCATCTTCTTCCTCATCTTCTTCTTCAGTTGTTGTCATCTTCCTTTGCATTTTTAGTTTATTTTTGTTTTTTTTCATGCCTAGTGCCTATTAGAGTATCAGGAACAAAATACTTAATTCTTAGTATTTAAAACTAAATAAAACAAACTGTTAACCAACTAAGCATATGTAACCAAACTTCATCCTCTAAATCACTACAATTGACAAAGACAGAACTGTAAGAATTAACTAAATTAACTATGATCTTCATTTTTTTAATGTTCTCTAACACCTCTGGCAATATTTCTATTTATTTTGGTCTATTGTCCTTCCACATTTTTAATTAATTTTTTTTCTTTTAATATAGCTGTAACCCAGTAGATCTAGCCAATCTTGAGTCATAGAACATGCTTCTGATCCCATTCAGCTAAATGACTCTAGCAGTCTCTATATCATTAAAATGCTAACTGGAATTATTTTATTGTTCTTATTAATTGAACACTTCCTATGCGGAGATTTTGTCATTCTGCTGCTGAACTACATCTTTTGAAACTTAAAGTGGGCATTAATTTAAATTCAAACTTCTTTTTTTATCTTAGACTTGCTTAATTTAGCCACAGATACAAATAGGTAATCCTGGTTTACAGTGTCATAGTTGTTTTAAAATCTATTCTGTTCAATCCTGTTGTCAATGACTTGTATAAGAAAAAGGAAATTTTTTTTTCTAATTTGTAGATTACACAAATCTAAGTAAGATTACTAATACACTGAATGGCAAAATTAGGATTCAAAAATAATTCAGTAATCTGCAACAAAGTGTTCAAATTAGCAAGATGAAATTAAACAGGAGTAAATGTAAAGCCTTGAAACTAGTTTCACAAAAATCAGTTACAAAATTGTAAGTAAGTGATGACTTGGCTTAAAAGCAGTTCAAGTAAAATTATAAAGAGGATTCAGCATGATTTATAACTTCCAACCAATTCATGTTAACTAGACAGAAAAGGGGAAGGAAAGAATTAAAGACTAAATAGCTCAAAAGAAAAGAACAATATCATGTGACTGTCAAAAAGGCAATGGAAAATTAAGTTTCATTAAACTCATTTCATTTTTTGAAAGGCTTTTTAAATTGATAGACCAAGGAAATGTATTAGGCAGCCTTTCTAGATTTTTGTCCATATTCTTTTGGGGAAAAGTCTCTGAATTAGTAATTACTGGTCTTTCTAAATTTAAATTCATAGAAAGCACAAAGCAATAAACTGTTCATAACCTTTGGCTCAACTATTCCAATTCTAAGTCAAAATCCAGGAGAAATTATATAAAAAAAGAAAAGTCCTATACATTTCAAAATATTCATGGCAGCTCTTTTAGTAGTTGCAAAGAATTGGAAATTGAGGGGATGCCCATCAGTTGAGTAATGGCTAAATAAGTTAAGGTACATGAATGCATGGAATGCTATTTTTCCTATATAAAAAAGCAAAAATGGTTGGACTCTAGAGAAGCATGGAATGACTTACAGGATCTGATGCTGAGCAAAAGGAGTAGAACCAAGAGAAGAACCTTGATGGAAGCAGCTCCTCTCAGCAGTTCAGACAGCAAGGACAATGATTAGACTGGCTATGGATTATATTGTCCCCATCTAGAGGAAGAATAAAACAAACACACACACAAAGAAAAACAACCCTTCAGAATCTGATGAACATTTTATAAAAATATCTCTTTTGTATCTCCCTTAATCTTAATTCCTTATACCAAAAATTACTAATCTATAGACATGTTTATCAAAATATGTATGTATAATGCTAATCTGACTTCACTGCTGAGGGGTGGGCTTGGGAAGGGAAAGTGGAAGGAAATTTTTTAACTTAAAATATACATGAGAATATGGATGAAAATAAATAAATTGATTTTAAAAATTAAATTCATCAAAACATTTTGGAAGACTAGTTAATAAGAAGGATATAAATAAATTTTATAAATCTCTTGGAAGGAAAATATGATGAAGACCAAAAGTATCCCCTGAATTTCTGGACTGAATGAAAGGCACTAAATTCCAATTAACTTATTACATGGATCTCACGTATTTGGCAAGAACCCCTGGATAGGTGTAGGTTGACTTTAAAAAGTTCCCTGGAATTTGTATTGTTTCCCAGTTTGGACAGAGAAGAAACTAACAAATGAAGGAAATAGATTGTACTTCCACTCATTGTTATAGTTCAAGTTAGAGTATTTTGGAACTAGGAAAGAAGATGGTAGAGGTAATAATTTTTCCAAACAATTGATGTTGCTAGGATAACTGTAGGATAGCATGTAGTCTCTTTCCTTTAAAACACTTAAAGATGATCTTTACAGAAATGTGCAAACTGAAAAAATATGGTAACTGTGTATGTATGTTGCAGGTACTCCCCTGAGAAATACAAGTGAGCCAGGATGGGCCCTACCCTGTTCTAGCTTCACTTCCATTTGTGTTTTTCTCAAATATAGTCTCTTACAATACATTTGATAAATTTAATATTATTTCTCATAAACGTCTGAAGGTGACAGATTCTGATAGTCCTTGGTTTGTGTCATAAGGTATCAAATTGGGAGAGAGAAGGAGTGTGAGAGAGAGAGGGAGAGAGAGAGAACTTTCCTAATGAAGGATTGTGAATGCAATTCAAGCCTATTTTAAAGAACTTTGTTCTCTAAATGGGTGAAAAAGAATAAGTCATCTCACTGAAAATCCTATATATGAGATTAACTGTGAATTTCAGATCTGTGAATTGTATGTCAGCTTCATGCATCGAGGTACAAATTGATGGCTGTTGAATTTACAAAGATGTTTCAATAATCAGATCAAGGAATGATATTTAATATAAAACAATCTGAATGCATGTGGTTAAATTGATAGAATCTTTAACCTTATAGTCAAAAAAAACTAATCTTCCTGAAGTCAAATCTTACATACAATCCTGACTAGCCATGTGACTTGGATAAATCACTTAACTCTATTAGCCACAGTTCCCTCATCTATAAAATGAGCTGGAAAAGAAAATGGGAAACTATTTCAGTATTTTTGTCTAGAAACCCCCAAATAGGATCATAAATCTTTGGACACATATAAAAACAATTTAGCAACTGCAAAAACCTATTGAAGTTAATTTTGTTTAATTTATATTCCTTCATTCCCCACTAGGTAAAGGGTCAAGGAATTAATTGTAGAGGTGACATTAGGTAGTATCTTTGGAGTCCATTTATCAAAGGCTTTCATTTTATGGATATGGAGGCAATAGGTGAAACTTTCCATCAAACAAATTTCACATAAGTGGTATGGCCAAAGGAAAATTTATTTATATTCAAATAAGTTCTGGCTTACACTTATTTGTTGACTATAGCTTCATGACCTTAATTATTTGACAGGGGATTAATATTAACCTGCATGATGGTTCAATTTTGAAAGATATGTTTCCTTTTATTTATTTTTAATCTATTTTCTATATATTTCCCTTCCCCTTTCCCCTATCTGGAAGTCAAGTCCTTGAAACAAAAATGTTAAACAGAAATAGAGGGAAAAAAATCCTTGTCCTCAAGGAGCTTACATTCTCAAATAGAAAAAAAATATGTACATAAAAATTAAATACAAAATATTTTCAATGTAATTAATTCCTGGGAAAAGACTACTAGCAGTTCAGGAGGAAACATCAAAAACTTCAAGCAGAAGCTGACATTTGAATTGATCTTTGAATGAAAACAAATTCGAATTTGTAGAGGCAAAAATGCAGTGGATTTTAGACATGATAGTCAATTTGTCTAAAGACTTGAGAAAGAACTGGAAAGGACAGTGAAAAAATCAATTTACTTTTATTTCATATCACTAGTCACCAAATAGAACTTATCAACTGAGTGAGAACTTCCCCCATATACCCAACATTGCCTCCCATTCATATCCTTAAGGAATCCTCCCTTTCTGTTAGTTTTTCAGTGGACCCTTCTGGAACGCTGGCTTCAAGTTAAACTTGACTACTCATTTCATGAACAGTAAAGCAATCATAGGATTTAATCCATCTAATAATATGGAGGATACTTAGGGGAGTGCTGGCAAAATTTTAAGAACCAGTTTTAAGTGGGTTAGGGGAAAACATGTTTCCAACAAGCGTTTAAGTACTTTGTTTTCCCATGGATTAGACACATCATATTTTGACAAAATTTGGGGTCTAAAAACTGGGAGTATTTAATAGAGTGGTTGTAATATTTTTTTACTTGCATTTCCCACTTTTTTTGCATTTGTTGTCTGAGCTCATTTTTTCACTTTTGTTACCAGTATATTAGGTTATATTTTGCCATGTTTTTCCCAGAAATGGCTTAGAAAAAAATTTTAATACGGTGCTGAATTCTACTTAAAAACAATCCAGTTTGCAAAAAAGAATGGATATCATGTAGTGGAATGTAAGTTTGGTCCTTCTCCAAATGAGAAAGCAATCTGAGACTGGCTAGGAGAAGAAGAAAGCCTATTGAAAATAGCTTGGCAGAAGAAGACCATGAGAGGCAAATCAAGAAAATGGCCTGATTTAGAGAAGGAATTGAAGGTATGGATAGAAGAGCAAAGGGCCATTGGAATTCCTGTGTCCACAAAGATGATTCAGCAAGAGGCAAGAAAAATTGTTGAAAAAAAATTACTGATTTCAAGGAATCTTTCAGCTTCAAAAAACATTCTGATTAGTTATGATTATATGCTCCAGATTTGCCCAGGAAAGCTTGTGATCAAACACTGACCAGAGTACAGGCCAGAGAGCAGAGCCTCTCTTAAGACAGTGATTAATTCTCAAACACAGATGATGACAAGCTAATGGATGGGAGTTTTGACAGTGATGAGGAGCTGTATGAACTTTATGATGAATAAAATGAGTTCAATAATTTTATGTAATACATTTTGTTTCAGATTTTGGGTCCCAAAATTAAGGTGTCTCTTATATATTGGGAAATGCAGTATATTTTACATATATATTACTTTCTAAAGACTAGAAAATTAATTTAAAAAATAAATCATTAAGGGCAGCTTAGAGGCACAGCAGATAGAGAGATGGACCTGGAGTCAGGGGGACCTGACTTCAAATCCGACCTCAGACACTTAATAATTGCTTAGCTGTGTGGCCTTGGGCAAGCCACTTAACCTCATTGCCTTGCAAAAACCTAAAAAATAAATAAATAAATCACTTCTTGATTTGTAGAATTTTTCAAATTCTAACTATAAATATACTGAACTTTTAAACATTACTTCACTGTTTTGAGTTGGTTTCAATATACCACCACAACTACCTATTTCCCAAATCTCTCTACTACTCCCTATGGAAACCAATCATGGGACCCTGTCATTATCCATACAACTGGACCATCCTATTGGTGTTCTTTCAATTAATATTAATGCTGAATTCCTTGAGAGCAAGTATTGGCTCATTTTTCTATCAGCATTGTCAACAATTATAGTACTTAACACATAGTGAGCATTTGTTTTTCATTCATTCAATCATTTATTTCTATTCATTTATTCATGTTGAAATTCTCCCCCTGTTGAGAGGAAGTGATGTGCCCAGCAAATAATGACAAGTAATACCTGAAATCAAAATGGGGGGTAGATTGGTGCACAAAACAATGCAACACTGACTTTGGAGGCAGGAGGATATATTTTGTAATGCAGTTTCAGACGTTTGACACTTACTTTGTGACTTTGGATAAGTCTTTTAATCCAGATTGCTTCATATCCAAAACCCTCATCAGTAATACTAATTCATATCTGACTACTGTCCTTAGATGGGAAGACAAGAAGTAGACTGGTGACTTAGCACAGTACCCCTTACTCAAATCTAATTCACTTGCTTGTTGTGGCATTACCCCCCCCCCGTTTTCATGGTCTTCTTTGTGGACAAGGATAAACATTATAATAATGTACCCAAAAGGTCACCAAAGGGGTACGTTTAATAGTATTTTAGATGTATATGTATATTTGTATATATGATATGCAAGCATTTATACACCCATATACATTCATACATATATATTCAATATACCATAGGAGAATTGTTACTATATAATTTTTATTTTATATAATGTAATAAACAAAGATCATTTGGAGCCAATTCATGACTGAGATCATTGAACATATATATTTTTTGTGTGCATATCTGCATACATATAAACAAACATAAATATATATGAGTATATTAACATAAACAGATTTATTTTACCAGTGGTCAAGAAGGATGCATTGTAGAGGAAAACAGTAAAAGATTTGGCAACTAGATGGATATATATATGAGAAAGTAAAATTATGTATTGAGCAAAATGTTTATGTTGTGAACTTAGAAAGCTGTAAGGCTGATGGATGCCTTTAAAGAACAGATAATTTTAAGAGGTAAGAGGTTGGCTCTTTAGTAAAATACTTTAGGACCTAATAAGTTTAATTTTTAAATTTTAGTTTAGTGGTTCATTTATATCATATTCTTTATGAACCATTTTAGAGTTTTCTCAGCAGTTCATTTTATAGAAGTAGAAAATAATGCAAACAGTGTTAAGTTACTCTCCTGGGGTCAATACAGCTGGTAAAACTCACAAATCAGAGTCTTCCTGATCCTAAATCCTTCACTTGCAATGACATTTGTGCTATTGAGAGAACTAATGAAGATGACGGAATCATAGGAGATGATGAGACTATCATCTTAGAAAGTTTTGAAAATAAGACAAAACCTTTTGGGTATTTCCATAAAAAAAAGTGACTGTGATATAGAAGATTAAGTTGCAAAAGGATTTGAGAAGGTTCAGGAGAAAAAGAATTGGAAGTAGTGCGGCAGTTAGGTGGGGCAGTGAATAGAACACTAGCCCAGGAGTCAGGAGTACCTGAGTTCAAATCTGACTTCAGACACTTAATAATTACCTTGCTGTATGACCTTGGGCAAGTCACTAAGCCCCACTGCCTTGCAAAAATTTTTTTTTAAAAATTGGAAGTAGTAACATGAAAAACTAGGGAGCAGAAATTATCCAGAAAAAAAAGGATAGGGATTGTGTCAAATACCAAAGGTAAGAAATGAAATAAAATAATATTGATAAAGAAGAAATAATTTGTTTTCTTTAGGAAGAGCAATATTACTTGATGGCAAGGTTGGAAACTAGATTATAACAAGAAAATAAATGAATGGGAAGAGAAGCAGTAGATATAAAAAGTATAGTAAGTGGTTTAATGACTCCCTCTTCCAGGGAATTTGCCTGAGGAAGGGAAAAAAGAAATAGAACATGAGCTTATGGAAAGCTAGGGTCAAGTGAATTTATTATTATTAATGTTATAGTTTTATATATTATTATTATTGTCTAGAAAATAATCTCTTCATAAATATGTCTAAAAATGAAGATTGAAAATGAAGTTCTTCATATACATGTATTTTATATACATATATATATTACTTTAAGTAAACATTAAACTTCATATGGTAGTCTCCATATTATCTGTTATGTCTCAGTTCCTCTTTGAAACTATGGTTCTGAGATGTCCTCTTCTTTCCTCGCTTTCATTTTTCTCCATAATTGAAACTATCATAAACTGTCCCTCAATAAATGTCATCTCTTGCAACACAATTATATTCAATCAAAACAAGCTATATTTTAAAAGCTGTTGCAAAATAATGCATGTCTCATCAGATCAGAGTTAATGGATCTTTTGAACTTTTCTTGTTAGGAGGCAGAGATAATATGGTGGAATAAAGACTCTCCTCCGAAACTCCTATGAGTAACTTAAAATGATAATGCTAAAGAAATTCTAGGGTGACAACTTGCAAAAATTTGTACTGAAACAATTTTACAGCCCAAGACCACTTGAAAGGTCAGCAAGAAATGACTGTTGCACCTGGTTGAGAGAGGAACAGTCTAGTCCTGGCTGTGGCAGCACAACCCCAGTCCCTGCAAATTATAATCTAGGAGCTGTGCTATAGGAGACTAATAGTAGTTTCTGGACTTCTCGACCTACAGATGACAGGAAAAAAATTAGAAGATAAATTAAAAAAAAGTAAATTTCCCCTGGGTGAGAGTGGAACAAAATCAAGGATCCTTTGAATCAGCACAGACTTGGTCCTAGTAAACCAATAATAGACCTTAGCAGTCAATGAATCAGAAGCAGTAGCAACTATTTCCTCAGCTCTCATTCCACAGACAGTAAAGAGGATCAAAAGGAAATGACAATGATCTCTATGCTGAACTGAGGCAGTACACTTTTGCTTTGCCCATACTTAGTCCCAGTCATGGATGGTCAGAATGTGTGAACACAGGGGAGCTAGAACCATTTTCACAATGCTAGGGTAGAAAAAGAGGGTGCTTGTAGTCACTCACAGACCAGATTAAAGACACCTCTACTTAGATCATACCTCCTTACAAAAACTGAAAATTTACAGGTTTCCGGAAATGTCTCTGAAAATATCTGCACAGGGGCAGCTAGGGGGCTCAGTAGAAAGAGCACCAGCCCTGTGGTCAGGAGGACCTGAGTTCAAATCCAACCTCAAACACTTAATAATTGTCTAACTGTGTGACCTTGGGCAAGTCACACTTAACCCATTACCTTAAATAAATAAATAAAATTTAAAAAGAAAATGCCTGCATAGAACTCAAGAAGCTTGAGATAGTGTTCCCTATACAGGGTTCAAATTTAAGAAAAAATTGAAATCTAGTCGAAGACTGAGAAAAAAAGCAAACAACCCACTAAAGACCAGAAAGGAAAAGAGAATTCAGTGTTCAAATACTATAATCAAGAGATGCATACAAAGGTAAATGGAAGAGAAAAATCAAAACAAAACAAATATTAGTGAAGAACATTAAATTTTTTTCAACACTACCAGGCAAGATAATACCTGTAACTCTTGAGAATTGTATTTCTCTGAGGATAGTTAAAGTTTGAATATAGTTGAAGAGATTGTTAGAGGTTATTGATAATGGTTGGCCCTTGTCCCTCTGTTGAAGAAGACCAAAATGGCATCCCTGTTTGTGAGACAAATTACAGTGTGTTCAACTGTGGCAGATCAGAACAATATGAGTTCAGAATGCCATAGCACATATTGTGTACAAATAATCCAGGTGAAAAGTTTAAGTGTTTACTTTAATCTTAAATATTCCATGTTTCTTTGGTCTAATTTAATTCTGCTTGCTTATAGAGTTCAGCACTTTCTCTGATCAGGGCATCCTTTGCTGGGTAGGCCTGTGTCAGTGTCTCCCATTCATTTCAATCATTTCTAAAATTAATAAGAGAGTGTTCCAGATTTTAAAGTACTCAGATGCTATATAATTAATTAAATCAGAAGCAACTTTAAGTTCCTAGATACTCAGAAGTTCAAAGTACCCTAGGGGCAGACAGGGGGAATCTATTTAGAAGGAATGGACAGAAAGAGATTAGAAAGCATTCTTACCTTGTTTGTTTTTTTTCTGTTTTTTGCAAGGGAATGGGGTTAAGTGATTTGCCCAAGTTCAAACAGCTAGGTAATTATTAAGTGTCTGAGGTCAGATTTGAACTCAGGTCCTGCTGACTGCAGGGCCTGTACCTCCTAGCCCCCCCACCCCCACCCCAAGTATCTTAATGTAAACTTTCATTAAGATTGATTTAAATATCATAGTTGGGAAGCTAAACATGAGGAGAGAGAGAGTATTCTTGTGTAAAGGTACAAATGATTTATGGAATAATTTGGCTTTGCATGATGCTTGGCTTATGAGGATTGTGTCTCCATGTCAGGTACTTGAAAATGGGTTATAATTTGATGTGATTCATAACTCTTAAGAAGTGTATTTCTAATGAGTCAGAAGAGGGGAAGGTATTTAGTGGCTATGAAGCATTGTTGCTTATCAATCAAACAAGAAATCAATCTTTCAACCTTTGATTGCACTTTGAATGATAGTACTTTGATCTTATGAACTCAAATCATTGATTTTATTTTGAATACACTAAAAACACAAAAAGGGATTAGGTTAGGTATTTGGGGATAAATGACACTAAGTGAAGAGGCAAAAATACCCATTATAGTAGAGTGAAAGAAGGTAAGGTAAGAACACTGAGGGACTCCTACTAAATAAACTTGACTCAAAGAGGGAATAAGATATATTCCAAATTTAAAAATCTATCCTACTATAAAGGGAAGTGAGAGGGGGGAGGGAAAGGAAAGAAAGCAAAGATTAACAAAAGGGAAGACAATTGTTTAAGTGAAAGCAAACTAAAAGTTAAAGTTTAAAATAAAAGTTAAAAGGGAAAGGAAGCAAAATATTGGTGAGGAGGAAAAGAAGGAAAGAAAATAGAGAACTATAAATAGGCAAAGAAAACATGGAGTTAAAGAATTAGAATCTCAACTGTAAAAGTGAATGAGATGAACTCTCCCATGAAATGAAAGCAGATAGCAGAATGGATTAAAAACATAATCCTACAATACATTGTTTACAAGAAACACATTCTAAGAAGAGAAATATACACAGAGTTATGGCAAAAACCTGGAGCAAAATATATAATGTTTGAGGCAAAGCAAAAAAATCAAAGTTAGAAATCCTAAACTTAGACACAGGAAAAGTAATGATAAATTTCATTAAAAGGGATAAAGCAAGAATTTATATATATATTCTTAAAACAGACCATAGTCAATGATGTTGTATCATTATTTATTTTTTAGATTTTTTTGCAAAGAAATGGGATTAAGTGGCTTGCTAAGGTCACACAGGTAATTATTAAGTGTCTGAGGTCATATTTGTACTTGAGTACTCCTGACTCTAGGACCAGTGCTTTATTCACTGCACCACCCAGCTGCTCAGATGTTGTACCATTATTAAAACACACACACACACACACACACAAACACACACACACATGCATGTGTGTATGCATATATGTATATATGTGTATGGGCATGTATGTGCATATGCATGTGTTTATGTATATGTAAGCATACACACAGTGGTTTAGCACCCAAATTTTAATTTAGCACCCAAAATTTAGACTGAAATACAAAAAAGACTTAAATTGTTATAATGGGTTTCAATCTACTCTCAGACCTCCATAAATCCAACCATAAAATAAACAAGAAGGAAGATAAGAAGGTGAATAAAATATCAGAAAATTTAGATGTGATAATATTCTGTAGAAAAACTATAAGGGATAGGAAGAAAATATTTTTTTGTCTGTAGTATATGGTATATGTGCCAAAATTGTTCAAGTATTAGGGCAAAAAATCTTTACAACTAAATGCAAAAAGGCAGAAATAATAAATGCATGTTTATCAAACCATCATGCAATAAAAATTACATGTCATGAAGGACCATGGAATGATAAACCAAAAACTAATTGATAACTAATTAATTTTAAAGAATGAGAGAATCGGGGTGGGTAGGTGGTACAGTGGATAGAGCACCAGCCCTGGATTCAGGAGTACCTGAGTTCAAATCTGGCCTCAGACACTTAATATTCACCCAGCTGTGTGGCTTTGGGCAAGCCACTTAGCCCCATCTGTCTTGCAAAAATAAATAAATAAATAAATAACAATGAGAGGATCAAGCAACAGATAATAGAAATAATCACCCATTTCATGCAAGAACATTTTAACTATGAGACATCATAATAAAATTTATGTGATGCAGGAAAAGAAGTTTTTTATGAAAACTTTATATCTATAAATGCATATATTTAAAGAATAGAGAAATAGGAGATCAAAGAATTAGTTATGCAAATAAAAAGCTAGAAAAAGAACAAATTAATATTCCCCAATTAAATACCAATTTAGCAATTCTGAAAATCAAGGAAGAGTATAATAAAATTGAGAGCAAGAAAACCATTAAACTAATAAATAAAACTGAGACTTGGTTTTATGAAAAAGAAAACAAAATAGATAACTCATTAGATAATCTGAATAAAAGAGAAAAAAGAATTCTAAATTATCATTATCAAAAAATGAAAAAGGTGAACTCACCACTAATGAGGAGCTATTTAAAAAATAATTTGGTCCACACAACTCCTTTTATGACATCAACATAATGCTGGTTCCTAAAACAAGCAAAAGCAAAACATATAGAGAAAATTATAGACCAATCTCCCTAATTAATATTGATGCAAAAACCTTAAATAAAATTTTAGCAATGAGACTAAAGCAAGGTATTTTTAGGATAATGATCAGGGTGGATTTATACCAGGTAGGCAGGGATGGTTCAACATTAGGAAAACACCCAACATAATGAAAAATATCTTTTGCAAAACCAACAGAAATCATATAATTATCTCAATAGATATTGAAAAGGTCTTTGATAAAATACAACATCCATTCTTTTTTTTAAAAAAACACTTGAAAGTTCAGGAATAAATCTAGTTTTTCCTTAAAATAATAAATAGTATCAATTAATAACAACAACAAATATAATTAATGGATATAAACTTGGCTCAATTCCAATAAAACCAGGGGTGAAACAAAAGATGTTCATTATCACCATTATTATGCAAGATACTATTAGAAATCTTAATAGTAGCATTAAGAAAAGGAAAAGAATTTGAAGGAATAAGAACTGGCATTGAGGAAGCAAAACATTCACTCTTTGCAGATGACATGATGGTATACCTAGAGAAGCTGAGAAAAGCATCTTAAAAACTCCTTGAAACAATTAACAAATTCAGCAAAGTAGCAGGATATAAAATAAATGCAAATAAATCATAAACATTTCTAAATATGAACAAAAAACCCCAAGAACAAGAGATAGAAAAAAATTCGATTTAAAATAATGGTAGACCACATTAAATACCTGGGGATCTACTTCCCAAGACAAATCCAGAAAATGTATGAAAGCAATTATAAAGCATTCCTTACCCAAATAAAGTCAGTTCTAAATAATTGGGAAAATGTCAAATGTACATGGATCCATTGAACTAATATAACAAAAAATGACAATTCTACCCTAATTAAATTAGTTAGTTATTGCCATATCAATCAAACTACCAAAGAACTATTTTAACAAGCTAGAAAAAAATAGTAACAAAATTCAACTGGAGCAACCAAAGGGCAAGAATATCAAGGGAATTGATGAAAAAATTGTAAAGGAAGATGGCCTAGCTCTACCAGATTTAACACTATACTATAAAGCAGCAGTCATCAAAACTTCCTGGTACTGGTTAAGAAATGGAATAATGGATAAGTGGATTAGGATAAGCTTAGAAGAAACTACAGTAAAAGACTACAGCATTCCACACAAAGACATCAACCTCTGGGATAAGAACTCACTATTTGACAAAAATTGTTGGAAAACTGGAAAATAGTATGGCAAAAACTAGGCATAGATCCACATCTCACATCTATAGAACATAAAGTCAAAATGGGGTACAGGATTTAGACATAGAGAGTGATGCCACAGATAAATTAATAGATTAAAAAATACTCTATTTATCTATCTATTGAAAAGTGATAAATTCATGACCAAAGAAGAATTAGAACAAATTAAAAACTGCAAAATGAATGATTTTGACAATATTATATTTTTTAAAATGATTGTTTATTCCAGGTATGCCATTACAATACTAAACAATGCTATTAGAAGGTGATTATTTACAATATAGAGAATGAAGTATTTAGCCATTTTTATTCACTGCAGATATTTTGAAATAAATTTGCTATTTTTTTTAAAGCATCCTTGTTCAGTGTTGCTACATCTGATCAACTTTGCCACATAGTGCATGATTTCAAGCTCTTGTTTAGCCTTGTGGTTTAGATTAGGAATTGCTACTTTTGGTGCTGATATCTTTTCTTTCAGGATCAAGGTGGGTGCTTTCAAACAAAATCTTGTTTTTTATTCCTTCTTGGACAGTTCTTTGCTGGATTCTTTGCTTTGCATAATTATATCTACAAGGAAACCAGCATCCTAATATTCCCAAAATAAATACTCCTACTGCAACATCACAAGATCTTCTAATTCTACTAGTAAATAAAAAATGTCCAAAGCCAGCTATGATAGATCCTAATGATCCATAGAGTATAGAGTCTCGTGCACAGGGTATATTTTGGCCATCCAAAATTCCTAGAAGCTTAAAGGGCTTCCCCTTCCTGGGCTCCCCCACATCGCTCTCAGGGGCCATGATGGTGAGCCGGCGCCGCACGGCCTGCTTGACTATATTATATTAAATAGCTTTTGCATTAATAAAATTAATGCTGTCAAAATTAAAAGGAAAGCAGAAAACTGGGAAACAATCTTCACACGCAGAAGTTGTGATAAAGGTCTCATTTCTAAAATATATAGATAATTGCATCAAATTTATAAGATCACAATCATTCCCCAAATGATAAATGATTAAAGAATATTACCAGAAAGTTTTCAAATGAATAAATTAAAGGTATATATAATCAAATGAAAAAAAATGCTCCAAATCACTATTGATTAGAGAAATGCAAATTAAAACAGCAATGCAGTATTATCTCAAACCTATTAGATTAGCACAGATGAGAAAAAGGGAATACGATCAATGTTAGAGAGGTTGTGGGAGGATTGGGACATTGATGCATTGCTTGTAATTTATAAATGGATCTAAACTTTCTGGAGAACAATATGGAACTATGACCAAAGTACAATACAACTGTTCATATCCTTTTACCCAGCAATTCCAATTCTAATTCGATATTCAGAAGAAATTATTAAACATTAGGGAAGTCCTACATGTTCCCTAATATGCATTGCAGCTCTTTTTCTAGTGGCAAAAAATTGGAAATTGATGTTAACCACATAAGTTGAGAAATAACTGGGCAATGTGTGATATGTATTGTTCTGGAATGTTATACTACTATAAGAAAAATACCTACATGTGAAATCTCCAAGGGAAATTGGTCTCAAATCTAAAAAAAAAAACACTTGAAAGTGTTCAAAAATATTTTAAAAGTAAAAAAATATATAGGAAGTAAAATATTGAGAAAAGAAATGAAAGTCACATAGGGAACTATGAAAAATTGAAGAAAACCATATTTTAAAAGTCAAATTGACCAAATGAAAAATAAACAACTCCTTTGGAAACAACACTGAACAACTGTGAAAGAATCTCCTTTAAGTTTAAAATTAACTAAATTGTAAAGGACAACAATTTTTTTTTAAATGCATAATTGCCCAGATGTCAGAGGCAATGGCAAGATGGTGGCACAAACCTAGAAATATCCCAGTTTTACCCAAAATGATTTTGAATGAAGTCTTTCAGACAATCCTAAAGAAACTGAACCAGTTAAAAACCCAAAGGGAAAAGGGAAAAGGGAAAAGGGAAAAGAAAGGGGAGAGGGGGTTGTTATAGGAGGTCAAACATACTGAAGGTGGTGGAAGTCAGAAACAAAATACTGGGGAATAAGGGAAAAAGGGGAAAAGGGGAAAAGGGGGGAAAATACAAATAGAGGGAAGATAGCTTGGAGAACAAAAAAGAATCAGTAATTTTAACTTTGAATATGAATGGGATGAACTATCCCTTAAAACATAAGTTAATAGCATAGTGGATTAAAAAACAGAATCCTATTATATGCAGCTTATATGAAACTCATTTGAAGCAGAGAGAGATGCATATAGAGTGAAAATAAAAGGTGGGAGCAAAATATATTTTGCTTCAATTGAAGGAAAAAATGCAGTGGTTGCAATCCTTAGCTCAGACAAAGCAGCTACAAAATTAGATGTCATTAAAGAGATAAGGAAGTAAACTATATCCTCCTAAAGGTACCATAGATAATAAAGTGATTTCTATACTGAATATATATGCACCCAATGGTATATAATCCAGATACTTAGAGGAGAAGTTGAAAGAGGTACAGGAAGACATAGACAGCAAAACTCTACTAGTGGGAGACCTCATCCTCTCACTCTCGGATTTAGATAAATATAATCATAAAATAAAGAAGAAGGAAGTTACTGGGATAAACAGGTATTTAGAAATCTTAGATATGATAGACCTATGGAGGAAACTGAATAGGGATAGAAAGGAATATTCTTTATTTTTCCTGCAATACATGGCACAATTGACTATAAACCAGGATTTTAAAACATAATCATCAATTGTAGAAAGGCAGAAATAGTGAATACATCTTTCTCAGATGATAATGCAATAAAATTCACATACAATATTTAGCCAGAGAGATATAGACCCCAAATTAATTGGAAAGTAAATAATCTCATTTTAAAAAATGAGTAGACCAAACAACAAATTATAGAAAGAAATAATTATTCCATCCTAGATAATGACAACAACAAAACAACATACCAAAACCTATGGGATACACTCAAAGCAGATTTCAGGGGCACTATTATACCTTTAAATTCTTACATGAATAAATTAGAGGAATGTAAAATCAAAGAAGTAAATATGCAATTAAAAATTAGTGAAATAACAAATTAAATATCACTAATTAAATATCAAATTAGAAATTCTAAAAACTAAAAGAGAAATTTAAAAAATTGAAAGCAAGAAAATTATTGAAATTATATATAAAACAAAGAGTTGGTTTTATGAAAAAAAATAAAATTGATAAACCTATAGTCAATTTGATTAAAAAAAAAAGAAGAAAACTAAATTGCTAGAATCATAATTGAAAAGGGTGAACTCAACACCAAGGAGAAGGAAATTAAAGTAATAATTTGGAATTATTTTACCGAATTCTATGCCAATAAACTTGGCAATCTAAGTGCAATGGATGAATTTTTACAACAATAAAAGTAGCACTGAATAAATGAAGAGGAAATTAATTACCTAAATAAACCTAAGAAACAGATATTCAACAAGTCATTATTGAACTCCCTAAGAAAAATTCTCCAGGGTCAGAGGGATTCACAAGTGAATTCTATCATATATTTAAGAAACAATTGTTTCAAATTCTTTATAAACTCTGGAAAAATAGGTGAAGATAGATCTCTCCCTAACTCTTTCTATGACACCAATACAGTCCTGATACCTAAACCAGGAAGAGTTAAAACAGAGAAAAACATTAAAGACATATTTCCCTGATGAATATAAATGCAAAGATCTTGAAAAAAATCTTAGCAAAATGAATACAAGTTATCACTAGGTTAATACATTATGAGCAGGTAGGATTTATCCCAGGAATGCAAGGTTGGTTCAATATTAGGAAAACTGCTAACCAAGATCAAAAGAAATGTAGTAAATTGGGAAACAATTTTTAAAACTAGTGTTTCTGACAAAGGAATCATTTTTAAATTATACAGAGAAGTAAATAAAATTTCAAAAGAAAAGTCATTGACAAAATAGTCAATGGATATACAAAGACAATTACAGATGAGGAAATCAAAACGATCCATAGTCATATGAAAAACTGCTCTAAATCACTACTTATTAGAGAAATGCAAATTAAATCATGCTGAGGTATCATATCATACCTCTCAGACTAGCCAATATGACCAGAAAGGACAATGATCAATGTTGGAAGGGATGTGGGAAATCTGGGACATTAATACATTGTTGTTGGAGATGTGAACTCATCCAACCTTTCTGGAGAGCAATTTGGAATTATGCCCAAAGGACAACAAAAATGTGCATATCCTTTGATCCAACAATACCACTACTGGGTGTATAACCTGAAGAGATTATGAAAAAGGGGTTAAAATATCACTTGCACAAAAATATTCATAGCAGCCCTGCTTGTGGTGGCAAAATTTTGGAAACTGAGTGAATGTTCCTCAACTGGAGAATGGCTTAACATACTGTGGTGTATGTATGTCATGGTTCACTACTGTCTATTAGAAACCAGGAGGGATGGACATTTAGGGAAGCATGGAAGGATTTGCATGAACTGATGCTGAGCAAGATGAGCAGAACCAGAGAAACACTGCACACCCTGACAGTAGTGTGGGGATGATGACCAACCTTGATGTACTTGCTCATTCCATCAGTGCAACAAATCAGGGACAATTTGTGATGGAGAACACCATCTGTATCCAGAAGAATTGTGGAGTTTAAATAAAGACCAAAGATTATTACCTTTAATTTAGAAAAAAAAAAGTTATCTTATTATACAATTTTGGTATCTGTTATACTTTATTTTACTTCCTTAAGGTTATGATTTCTCTCTCATCACATTCAACTTAAATTAATGTATATTATGGAAAAAATGTCAAGACTAACAAATTGCCTTCTTTTGGGGTTGGGAAGAAGGAATCAAGATTAACCAATCAGGGGAAACTTGTAGAACTCAAACTAATTCAAATCTTTTTTAAAAGGTAAAATTGACTAACTGAAAAATAAAAATGATCAAGTGATAATGAACATCTCATCTAAAAGCAAACAGCTGGAAAAGGAAGCATAAATCTAATAGATGGAAATAAAACCTTAATAAATATAATTAAGGAAATGAAAATGAATGGCTCCATTAGATTCCATCAAAAAACCCAAAGGCTCAAAAAAGTGGAAGAAAGCCTTAGAAAAGATGTCTTGAGAATGTACAGGATATGACAGTTCCAGAATTCATACTTTGTAATATTTCAATTGTGTACTTGAGTGACAATTTACAAGATGAAGACAGAAATGGAGTAAAAAATTTGGATCATCTTCTAGAGCTGGATATGGTCTACATAGTGACTTTAAAAATTCTACAGGGAAAAAATGGAAACTATGCTCCACAGGAAAAGTCTGGCTCCTAAAGCACATTAACATTCAGTAGCTTCACAGCAGATTTTGGACAGCATTAGAGGACTTTTTATTTTTTTCTGTTACTTCATTCTCTTGAACTTTATGAGTTCCACATTTTTCTATCTATTCCCCATTCCAATGGGAATGTGAATATTTCATTTTTTAAAATCATATAGGCACTCACTTTGTACATGAGAAGAAATATATATATATATATATATATATATATATATATAAAATTTTATCTTTCACATTTTTCTAGGTCTTATTGTCAAATGGCTAAGATATTTTGTTCAAAAGGGAAATTATTTTGATTATTTTGATTAATCTTTGGGATGATCTTTAAAATGTATTTTCTGTTTGGAAGAATTTTGTAATATCAAGCTGTTAAGGAAATAGAAATGTAAAAAAGAAATACTAATGAAAAAATATTATAATCTTTGCTAAATACCACCACAACAGCTAAAGAATAAGAAATATTATTTTTCCTGAAAGTTGACTTATGAGTAAGCACAATTTAATTTGATATATATCTTTCTTCTTTCAATAAAAAAAGAATTATGATTGATATATACTCAGAATTCATCAAATATTTTTCTAAATATCTTTCATCATGAGTCCTTTGGAATTGTTCTGCATCCTTTTATGTTTCAGAATAACTCTCTTTCAGAATTGATTATGCTGAGATAATATAGAGTAAATGTGGGCATTTGCTGGAGCTCTTCCCCAAACCATACAGAATAATTTTAAATAATGAAACTAACCAAATTCTAGAGGGTCAGATCCCATAAATGACTAAGTAAAATAATTTTTCAGGACAAGACAATGTGGAAGATCAGCAATTTCAGTTGAACTCTGTTAAGAAAAGATTTACAATTCAGCGTGGACCCTACCACTACAGACAGGTCCTGTCATACAGGATCCGGAAGCAGGGACAGCTGTATCAACAGCAGTGTTGCTTTCCAGACTTATCAACCTAAGCAATGCCAAGAACAACTTGGAAATCAACAGGAAAATTCTGCTGCATCTGGAAGAGAGTGAAACAATGTACAGCAAAGGCCTCAGTAGTACAGACTTGACCCCAGCTGACCAGGAGCAAGGCACAGCAGCCATTAAATCATCACATCTCTGGCATAAACAGTAGGGGAACGAGGAGCAGATTGCAAGAATCTCTTTATTATAAGTGAGGAATGATTCTGTTGCACAGATATGAGTTGTAGTCTGAGATCCCAGTAACAGGAAGAAGAGAAGTGCCTCAAAGCTCAAAATTACAGAAGAGCAGGGTCTCTCCCTACAGTTTCAGTCCAGAAAGGTCTGTTTGTGCTCACCCACAGGACAGTACTCATATCCTCTCATTAGACCTTAGAAGAATTGAAAACAGTCCCTAGAAGTATCACTGAAAATAGCAACAAAAACCCTCAAAAAGTTTGATTAATCTGTCCTCCACCCTGAAGGCAGAGTCCCACATTAACAAATAGTTATTTTCAAGTCATAGATTGAGGAAATAAGAAGCAGCAGAAGAAAAATATCTGACGATAATCAGTTTCTATGGTGAAATTGAAGATAGAAATACAAATTCAGAAGATAACAAAGTCAAAGCTTCTACAGTCAAAGATTCCAAGAAAAATATGAGTTGATCTCAGACTATGAAAGGGAACAAAACAAATTTGAAAATCAGTTCAGGAAGGGAGAAGAAAAACTTAAAATATAGAATAAAGAAGCTAATGACTTTGATTTTTTTGAATCTGATGACTTTGTGAGATAACAAAAAAAATAAAACTAAACCAAAAGAATGAAAAACATAGAAGTAGATGTTACAATATCTCTTTGGAAAAACAACTTACCTGGAAAATAGACCTGAGAGAGAGACAGCTTAACAATTATTGGACTATCTGAAAACTAAGACCCTAAAAAGGAGCCATGAACTAATTTTCAAGAAATTATCAAGAAAAGTGTTTTGATAATCTAGAAGCAAGAAGGTAAAATAGAAATTGAAAGAAATTATCAATTACTTTCTGAAAGAGATTCCAAAAGGAAAACTGGAAGGAATATTATACACAAATTTCAAAGCTCCCAAGTCAAGGAGAAAATATTGTAATAAGCCAGAATAAATAATTCAATTATCATGGAGTCAGACTTCCAGCCAAGATATGATAGAGAAGTCAGGCACTATCCTAAGCACTTTTGACTTTTCCTCAGAACTAATATGAATCAAATATCTTTATAGAATTTAGATGCACAAAACCCAGAGAAGAATAAACGAGAACAACATCTACCAACAAGATCTGTCTCAGGGGAGCATGGATGATCCAAGACATAGGGTAGAGAGGCAACATGGGGTGGTGGGGTGAGGGCTGGGGTCTAACCTAAGAACAGCCATGGAAGCTTTGACTGTGTGATCTGCAGGTGGGAGAACTCCATCACAGCAGGTAGGAGAACTCCAGTGTGAAAACTAGACATTTACCTGGTTACCTCTGCTAGTTGGGAAGAACAGGACCATGAGACCCTGTATTTACAGTGGAGTCCCCTTGTTTCCAGGTGAGCCCCTATCTCTCATTCTTTTGGGGGAAAATGATTCTTTCCATAACAAAGATAGTAAGAGGCCCCATCTACTTTACCACACCCCCAGCTCAGGTAGGGTGTGTAGATTTCCCTCAGTGCTGAGTGAGGATTAAGATTAACTGCATAGCACTATGGGTCAACACGCACTGTTGGAGGCTAATCAGATGCTACTGCCCCACCCCCAACACACACACACACACACACACACACACACACACACACACACACACACACACACACACTCCAGCTCCCAGGAAACAAGATGATGGAGATTGAATGGGTTGAATTACATTGCATGAAGTGGTACAAAGGACCTTTTGAAATAGAGGGGAAGAAGGGAGGAGGTGAGAACTGCCTGAATCTTATTGTCATCAGATTTGCCTCAAAGAAGTATTAACAAATATAGATTTAGTTAAGAAACTTATCTTACTTTTCAGGTATTAAGAAGGGAAAAGGGGAGAGGGGTGGAAAACAGGAAAAAAAAAGGAAAAGAAGGAAGAAAGGACAAAGGGAAGAGGGAAGGAAAGGGGAAGGGACTGGATATAAGTGGACAAACATACTGAAGGAGGTAATATTAATAAGCAAAATATTGGGGAATTTAGCAAAAGTGAAAAAGGGGTAATACAAAAAGAGGGAAGATAGGATGGAGAGGAAATAATGAGTGATTTTTGCTCAGAGATATCAATGATGTCTTTGTTGAATTTCTTTTTCTGAGGTAGGGTCATTTAGACATTTAATTTACACTTCATTAATCTGGGAAATTTATAGAGTTGTTAGTATTCATCCATTTCAGTTAGATTATTTAAATGGCATACAGTGGGATAAAATAGTTCCAAATTATTACTTTAATTTCCTCCCTATTTGGGGTGAGTTCTACTTTTTCATTTATGATAGTAGTAATTTGGTTTTCTTCTTTCTTTGTTTTTAATCAAATAAACCAATAGGAGTTTTTTTGTTTGTTTTTTAGGTTTTTTGCAAGGCAAATGGGGTTAAGTGGCTTGTCCAAGGCCACATGGCTAGGTAATGATTAAGTGTCTGAGACCAGATTTAAACCAGGTACTCCTGACTCCAGGGCTGGCACTTTATCCACTGTGCCAACTAGCCTGCCCATTAAACCAAAAGTTTATCAATTTTAGTTTTTTCCATAAAACCACCTCTTCATTTTATTAGTTCAATATTTTGCTTACTTTCAATTTCAATAATTTCTCCTTTAACTTTTAGAAATTCTAATTTGGTATTTAATTGGTAGGTTTAATTTGCTCTTTATCTTTTTAGTTGCATTCTGATGTCAATTATTTCCTCTTTCTCTATTTTATACAAATAAGTATTGAAAGACATAATATATACCCTAATTACTACCTTGACTGTATCCAATAAGTTTTGTTATGTGGTCTCATTAATGTCATTATCTAGAATGAAATCATTAATTCTTTCTATAATTTGCTGCTTGATCCATTCATTCTTGTAAGGGACATTATTTAGTTTCAAATTAGTTTTAGGTGTATCCAACCATGGTCCATTATTGCACCTGATTTTTTGGCATTATGATCTGAGAAAGAAGTATTCACTCTGCTTTTCTGCTTTTTTTATTATGAGGTTTTATGGCCCAGTACATGGTCAGTCTTTGTGTAAGTGCCATGTACTGCAGAAAATAAAGTATATTCCTTTCTATCCCCATTCAATTTTCACCAATAATTTATCATGATTAGGCTTTCTAATATTCTATTTGCTTGCTTAACTTCCTTCTTGTTGATTTTGTGGTTAGATTTATCTAAATCTGAGAGAAGAAGATCGGGGTCTCCAACCAAAAGAGATTTGCTTTCTGTGTCTTCTTGTAATGAATTCAACTTCTCTAAAATTTGGATGCTATACCACTTGGTGCATGCAAATTTAGTACTTGAATTGCTTCATTGTCTATAGTACCTTTTAAGAGGATAGGATTTCCTTCCTTATTTCTTTTGAGGAGATCTATTTTTTTACTGCTGCTTTACCTGAGATAAGGATTGCTACACCTGTCTTTTTAACTTCAATTAAAGTATAATATAGTCTGCTACAAGCTTTTACCTTTACTCTGTCTGTATCTCTCTACTTCAAATGAATTTCTTCTTTGCAGCTTATTGTAGGATTCTGGTTTTTGATCCACTCTGCTATTTGTTTATATTTTTGGGACAGTTCATCCCATTTACATTTGAGGTTATAATTATTAACTATTTATTGCCCTCCATGCTATCTCCCCTCTCTTTGTATTTTCCCCTTTTCTCATAATAACAATATTCCCTAGTATTTTGCTTCAGAATACCACCTCATTCACTGTGTTTTCCCCCTCCCCTTTCTTTCTCATTTCCATTTGCCCCTTTTTTCCAATCTCTTCCTTCTGTTAGTACTTCTTTTCCTCCCACTACCCTTATATGAAGGTAAGGTAAGTTTCTTAACTTAATTGAATGTGTATGTCAATCCTTTGAACTACATCTGATGAGAGTAAGATTCAAGTGGTTGTCACCTCCCCCCTTCTTCCACAATAGGTACTTTGTACCTACTGATGCAATGTGATTTACCTCATTCAATCTTTTCCATTCTCCCTTCTCTTTACTGTTTCCGCTTTGTAAGGAGATATTGTTTTTAAATCATTTCAATAGAGTCATGGTCAAGTAATGAATGTCCATTACTTCTTAAAAACTATATTCTTTTTAAAGAAAATTGAGTTTCTCAAGATTTATGAGAATCTTTCTCCCAGGTGGGGATATAGCCAGTTTCATCTTATTGGATTACAGTTTTTTTTTACTTCTCCATATTTTACCTTTTTAATGTGTCACTTGAGTCTCCAGTTTGAAGTGTAAATATTCTATTTAGTTCTGGTCTTTTGACCAGAAAAATTTGGAAATCTCTTATTTCATTAAACATCCATCTTTTTGACTTCCAGCCAAGATGGAAGAGAGAAGACAGGCACACTTCTAAATTATCATGATATTTCCCCATATATGATATGAAACAAACCTCTTAGCAGAGATCAGATAAAACTCATTACATTAAGAGGTACAAAAGACCTATGGTAATAGCAGGGAAGAAGGGAGGAGAGGAGAAACACCTGAATCTTCTCATCTGACTTGGCTTAAAATTAACTTACATACATACTCGGTTAATTTGAAAAACATCTTATCTTTCAAGTATTAAAAGGGGAAAAGGGGAGGGAGAGAAAAAGGGGGAACTAACAGAAAGAAGGGAAGGGGAAAGGGGAAAAAGGAAAGGGGAAAGAAAGAAGAGGGTAGTGGATACAGTAGGGCAAAAACAATGAAGAGGGTGGTATTCAGAAACAAAATGCTGGGTAATACAGATAAGGGGGGGAGGAAAAAATATAGAGGGAAGATAGCATGCAGGGCAATAAAGAGTTAGTGATTAAAACTTTGAAGTGAATGGGAAGAACTCTCCGTTAAAAGATAAGGGAATATCAGAGTGGATTAAAAAACAGAATCCTACAATATGCTGCTTACAAGAAACTCATCTGAAGCAGAGAGATACATATAGAGTAAAGGTAAAAAGTTGAAACAAAATATATTTTGCCTCAACTGAATTGAGAAAAACAGGGGTAGAAATTCTTATCTCAGACAAAGCAGCTGCACAAATAGAATTAAAATAG